>NC_085875.1:2760877-2858377 GCF_034702125.1 Engraulis encrasicolus | reverse complement strand
TCTTTTCAGTGATCTTTTTGTTTGGTCCAGCTGCAGTACCTACTGATGTGCGCGCACTCTCCGACATTTTACGATAGAACTGCCAGTGATTTCTTCAAGTATTGGTGATGTTTATGGGTTGCATGGTCCATAGTCCTGTCCTCTACCAGTTTACTGGGTATGTTCCAAGAGCTTTGCGGCCCAATAAAGCCACAGGGCAGTGACAGTGCAGAGCTCTGAACTGAGTAAAATGACCATAAAATTACTGTGAAATGATCCCCTTGGCCAGCCTGAGTAGTTTAAAGTAGATGATTGACATGTGGCAGTTTTGTACTTTATATTATTACATCCTTTGAGGGTGATTTTTTTATATATACTTTGTAGGGAAGATGGTTCTAAACTGGGGGAGGTGGCACACGGCACAGTGACTCTATCATGTGTTAGCCAGTGTAACAGGCGGTTATGTTAGCCTGGCATTTTAATCGGCTTTATCATCAGTTAGACGCTGGTCAAGTACTGTACATGTATGTTTATTTGTCACATGCATAGAAATATCAGGAACTTTTACTTGTTAAAAAAAAGAAGAAAAATGTTGATCACAAAAAGAAAACTACCAGGAAATAGATACTAAGATAAATATTGTGCATGGTCAGATGCCTACTATCCTATTCAAGGGGTGGCTCTTACGGAAATTGATGAAAACTTTTTGATGGAGCTTTTTACCCCTGGGAATGTGTTCTTAGGGTTCTTGGGGGCCTTGCCCCACAACATACATGCATTTCTGTCTGTAAAGGTGCACTGTGTATCCAAAGGTGGCCAGAGTAGGTATTGCAACTATGCTGCTCATTGAAACTGTGCTGTCTACTTCCAAATGTCATCTTTTCATAAATATGTACTAAATAATAGAGCTACGTGCAATCTAATGTAATATAATGAGTTGGTAGTGGATAGGTGTAACTCACTGAATAGGCCTAAAACACATTTCCCCCAACATATTACCCTATTACAGACAGTAAAATTATTATTTAGATGTGACTACCTCTTCAACAATGCATACAATTAGACTGTATCATACAGCATAAGATATAATAATAAACTAATATAAATAAACCAGACACCTCTCAACTATGTGAAAATAGTATTTCCTTCACAGTCAGTGCACTTATAAAAGGCATGCCTCACACCCATTCTGAATGTCGCGCTACAACCTACAAGATGAAACTGCTTAAAAGTCAAGATAAAAAAAACTGAAAAAAGTCAGCTTCCAACAGGATTCAATCAGGATTTTTGGGAGCAGAAAAATCCTGGTCGAAGCGAACGTTTTTAATTTTCTTATCTTGTTACCTGGTCCCAGGTCAAACGTTTTGGCTGAGCGCTGCAGGCTTTAACCTACTCCCATTAAAAGTCAGCCTTTGAGAGAGAGAGTAACCAAATAATTGTTCCCTTGTATTGTCTTTAGCTGTCAGTTGAAGGTGACGATTGTGCACATATAGGAAAAAGTGCAGGACAAAGGCTGACTGTAATTTTCGGAGTGAGGAGTCTACACACTTAAAACAATTTTTTTTCTTTGTTTTTTAATTTCATGGTGGGATTACGTTTCGACTTCATCAATCTGCAAGAACCAACGTTTCAACTTCATCAATCTTCAAGGATTTTAAGTGTGCGGATTCCTAACTCCTTACAAAAATCAAAGCTTTAGCCACTGTAGCCTTTAGCCAGCTTTAGCCACAGTCCCTGTAGCCTGGTTCTACCTGACCACATTAATTACTTCGTAATTCATTTTTGGTCTGGATCTTCGATGTCCTGGAGCACTTGGGTGGGAGTCGTGAGCTCAGCTCTGGTTTCAAATGCTTGGTGACCAATCGCTGACAGTTGACGTTAATGACGTTCGTTATTATTTTGCATTCGCTTATTGTGCCGCCCGCCTGGGACGACTAAACCTTCTTTAGAGAAGCATAATCAATAAGACTATTTGTGAATTACGAAGTAATTCATTAACAATCAATGGTCTGGCCTGTCAGGCTAGTGTCACTGTCCCTTAGTGCTGTCCCCTGGTCTCAAGACTGATGAAGTCGAAACGTAATCATGATGTAATTTAAAAAACAAAGAAAAATAGATTTTAAAGGTGGGGTTGCAGGTTTATCATTTTAAGAAAATGTACTATTATGACATCACGTTGGGCGTTCCGCAGGCTCATAGGAGTCTATGTAGAACCTTAGAATCCTGGGGGAGTTCCCCCAACGTGGTGTCATACCTGCAACCCCACCTTTAAGTATGCAGACTCCTCACTTGTCACGAAAATCAAATCTTTAGCTGTGTCACTGTCCCTTAGTGCTGTCCTTCTCCTGAGTGGCGTCGGTGGTGTCTGCGTTCCCCTCTCTCTTCTGCTTCAGGTACTCGTTGAAGTGCTCCAGCAGGTCTATGGAGTGGTTGATGAGGACGGCCAGCCAGGCCAGGCCGAAGAAGATCCAGGCGGCCATGATGGAGCCATACCACTCCGGGTAATGCCGGTCAGGGTTGTCATCTACAATACAATACAATATTATATTATTATAGTATGTATTATTATTATAGCTACAGCTGTACCACTCCAGGCGGCCATGATGGAGCCGTACCACTCCGGGTACTGCCGATCAGGGTTGTCATCTACAATACAATACAATACAATACAATACAACCTGTATTATTATTATTATAGCTACAGCTGTACCACTGAGGGTAATGCCGGTAAGGGATGTTATCTAGCGCAGTGTTTCCCAACCAGGGGTACGTGTACCACTAGGGGTACGCGAGCACACTGCAGGGGGTACTTGGAAAAGGGTTATTATTGTAACAAATGTATGGAGCAGCCACATCAGGACAGAGAAAAAAATATAGAAAATTAATTAGGGAGTACTCATGGCACAACTAAGAGGCTTAGGGGGTACACGAGACAAAAAAGGTTGGGAAACACTGCTCTAGCTGGAGAGGAGGAACAGCGTCAACAGACCTATAGCTACAGCCCAGTGCATGTTTCATTACTCTACTCTACTCTACTCTACTCTACTCTACTCTACTCTACTGTACTCTACTCTACTCTACTCTACTCTACTGTACTCTACTCTACTCTACTCTACTCTACTGTACTCTACTCTACTCTACTCTACTCTACTCTACTCTACTCTACTACTCTCTACTCTACTCTACTCTACTCTACTACTCTACTCCACTCTACTCTACTCTACTCTACTCTACTCTACTCTACTCTACTCTACTCTACTCTGCTGTTCTAAACTCGACTCCACTCTACTCTTCTCTACTCTACTCCACTCTACTCTTCTCTACTCTACTCTACTCTGCTGTACTCTACTCTACTCTACTCTACTCTACTCTACTACTCTCTACTCTACTCTACTCTACTCTGCTCTACTCTACTCTATTGTACTCTACTGTACTGTACTATAATGTATTGTACTGTACTGTACTGTACTGTACTCTACCGTACTCTACTCTACGGTACTCTATTGTACTCTACTCTAATGAACAGTACTCTACTCTACAGTACTCTACTGTACTCAACTCTACTCTATTGCACTGTAATGTACTCTACTGTACTGTACTCTACTGTACTCTAGCCGTACCACCTGAGCTACCACCGCCCCATAGTAGAATTAAATAAGGTTTAACCCAGTAAGAGGTAGTGTAAACTGACCGGCTACGTAGTCTCCGAAGCTGAAGGTGCTGAGTGTGATGAAGCAGTAGTAGAATTAAATGAGGTTTAAATAAATAAACATATGCCTCTTTTCCACTGCCGTTTTTGTGGCAGGCCTACAGCTCGACACAGCGCGACTCGGCTGCCACTTTTTGCTTTGCGATTGAGCTGTGTCCTGCCTATTAGAAAAGCAAAAAGTGGCGGCAGAGTTGCACAAAAACGGCAGTGGAAAAGAGGCCATAGAGGTAGTGTGAACTGACCAGCTACGTAGTCCCCGAAGCCTATGGTGCTGAGCGTGATGAAGCAGTAGTACAGCGGTTCCCAACCTTTTTCAACTTGGGGCCCATTCGAAATTGTCAAAAATATTCGGGGCCCACGTCTGACCCAATTAAGAATAAAGCTCAAATAAATCAACAGCAACACGCACCAGAATATGATTATTACTGTATTTTTGGGAACTGATTTCAAGGCCCACTTGGAATACCTTCAGGGCCCACCAGTGGGCCCCGACCCATAGGTTGGGAACCACTGGAGTAGTAGAATTAAATAAGGTTTAAATAAATAAACATAGAGGTAGTGTAAACTGACCGGCTACGTAGTCCCCGAAGCCTATGGTGCTGAGGGTGATGAAGCAGTAGTAGAATTAAATAAGGTTTAACAAGGCCGACAGGCGGACAACAGATGCGTCCCTCTATGCCAGTTTCCCCCAAACGCCCCGCTGGCATCCTCCTAACCTGTCAACGCATTCGCTCCATGCCAAAATGCCTCTCTGCCTCCGCCTTGTGGACACAGGAAGGAACAATTGAAGGAATGCGTTTCAGATGGACGGACAGCGGACGGACAGCGGGCGGACAGACAGACCCTCTTATAGAGATGCTGGGACGCATCTAAAAATTATAAATATAGAGGTAGTGTAAACTGACCGGCTACGTAGTCCCCGAACCCAATGGTGCTGAGCGTGATGAAGCAGTAGTAGAATTAAATAAGGTTTAACCCAGTAAGAGGTAGTGTAAACTGACCGGCTACGTAGTCTCCGAAGCAGTCGTAGAATTAAATTAGGTTTAAATAAATAAACATAGAGATAGTGTAAGAGTGATTCTCTAATTCGCCTACACTTTTAAGTCCGTGGATTTTATTTGGCAATTCCACTAACTATTAACTGCATCCAATGATGTTTTGGACATTAGAAAACATTTTTCTTTCATATAATACAGAAAGTGTAGACATAGCATTATTTCCCTCAGCAAGAATGAATATTTAATACTGGTTTTGGGCGTTTTCATGCCGTCCTGTTTTCCAAATGTCAGATTCAGTCTTCATATTAGCATGTAAAGAAACTTGTTTTGCCCAAGACGATTGCAAATGTTGATTCACAGTAATTATCACAATATGACAAAACTGTCAGAAAGACCACTGTCCTTTCCATTATACATGAAATTTGCCATTTTGTGTTTGTCCACGAAAACTGTGTTAACGGTGTCACGGTCTGAAAACTCCTCCACAAATCAGTAATGGTTTGGTCTTAGGCCATACGAATAACATCACGTGATGTCATAACCTCTTTGGCAGGATACAGAAAGACTTTTTGGTAAATATTGAGCTCCATCCTTCCATAATTTAATCCATTCTTTTTCATGTTCTCATAGCGGGAAAATTGCCTGTCAACGGTGTTATCAACATATTCATAAGAATCTGAATTAGAAATCACATGTAGAAAAACACAGATAAAGCATACAAATACATGAATTGATTAAGGTGTTGTGGTGGAACTTCTGAGGTCCTCAGTTAGCACAACACCATAAAAATGGCTGAAATGTCAACGGTGTTACCGTCAATGGTGTTACAATTAAGTATGACAGTCAGGGTTGCCAGATGAGGCTGATGATTTCCAGCCCAAAAAGTGATCAAAATCCGCCCTAAAAACCCGCCCAATTCTATTGATTTATATGGCAGTGGGAAGGTTTTTCTGATAGATGCCATTTTTACCCGCACCCGTCCATCCTAAGCAGCCCAATTGGGCGGGAACCAGCCCAATCTGGCAACACTGATGACAGTTGAGGAGGAGTATGTTTTTGCCAATTTATATCCATATTGACAGACAAACAAACTAAATAATTTGTGTTCTAGGGAGATGGGTTTGTCTGCTCTGTTTTTTCTCCTAAAAAAGTGCCGACTTGTTCCCCTGCACTGTTGACCGTAACACCGTTGAGTAACACCGTTGACTGTTTTGAAAGTGTTTTTGCGCTATTGATCCCTTATGTGTTGGAAAAATCCTATGAACATACACTAGGGATTATCTCTGGAGAAGGAAGTCTTGTGTAAGGAGGGTGACTATATTCAAATCAGACGTTACAGGGATTTATGATGAAAAATGTGTCAGTCTGTATCACAGTGACTCATAAAATCCTACTTATGAAGCTCAACAATCACATTTTCTATATCAGTTGCACAGATTAAAGACAACATTACTGCTAAGGGACATAAGCACTTTCAAACATATATTGTTTCAACTCTGTAGTATTTTTATATATGTTTGAAATGACATAGTATTTGTCCATAACACTGTTGACAAAATAATTAAGCAAATGTTCGCTTTCATTAGAGTATTTATCAAATGATTTAAGATTAAGCTTGGCAATTTGTTTGTTTGGAAACTTAAATATATACACTATGTAAACATCTAGGTCATTTAGTTGAAAAAAAATACTGATAATTGACATTTTGCTTTTGCCAAAAGCGTAGGGGAATCGTAGAATCACTCGTAAACTGACCGGCTACGTAGTCCCCGAAGCCGATGGTGCTGAGCGTGATGAAGCAGTAGTAGAATTAAATAAACACTGTGCAGTAATGCTGTGTAAACTGACCGGCTACGTAGTCCCCGAACCCGATGGTGCTGAGCGTGATGAAGCAGTAGTAGAAGGCCTCGGCGTGGGTCCAGCCCTCATACTGCTGGAAGATCAACACCGGGGCCACGAAATACAGCACCGCCAGCAGCACGAACGACACGCTGTGGATCAACACCCGCACACACTTCTACCAAGAGACATAGAGAAAATATACACACTGTGGATCAACACCCGCACACACTTCTATGGAGAGAAAGATACATACTGTTATTAACACCCGCACACACTTCTACCAAGAGACATAGAGAAAATATACATTATCAACAGTAACTCGGGCCATTCGTGAAGTCTTTATGAGAAAAACAGAAAAAAAAAAAACAACTTTAAGCCTTGTGGTGGCTTTACGAATAGCCTTGTTTCTCGTGGTTGGGCGACGAAAAGGGGAACTGACAATTGGGGTAGTTTGGTTCTGGGGGGAAGAATAATGCGGACTCACGACAATCAAGTGCGACAGAAGGCTAACTGGAAACGACAGTAATCAAACATTTCAAACAAGTGATTTAGGGTTAAGTTTAGGGTTAAGGTTAGGGTTAGGATTACGGTTAGGGTAAGGGTTAAGGTTAGGGATAATGTTGGAGGAAGGGAGACATGGCATGAAGCTGACACAACGACAGCGCTCCCCTCCCGGAATGCACGCTGCTCGGGTGGTCTCTCTCTCTCACTCGCTCTCTCTCACCCACTCTCGACGACAGCGCGCGTTGCCCAACTACGAAAAATGAGGCTATATCGTAGCGGCACCACGAAGCATGTAGTTGATTTTCCCCGAGAATGGACTCATTATTAACACTTTCACACACTTCTATGGAGACACAAACCAAACATACATACTGTTATCAACACCCACACACGCTTCTACAGAGACACAGAGCAAGGATACATACTCTTACTAACCCACGCACACATTTCTACAGAGACATAGAGAAAGATACATACTCTTATTACGACACACACACACTTCTACAGAGACACAGAACAAATATACACACTCTTATTGTTAACACCCGCACACATTTCTGCAGAGACACAGAGCAAACATACTCTTATTAACAAACGCACACACTTCTACAGAGAAATGTTTCTAACTTTTTTAAAAAGGCTAGTGGATAATCATAATCATACAGTATGTAACACAATACAGTGGCGAAGAAAACCAAAAAAAAATTAATTAATGAAAAGAAAATGTTTAACTCACTTTGCGATTTGTCTTCTTGGCCACAAACTCACAGAACTTCTTCTCTATGTTCAGCATGTACTTGCCGATCTTGTTCAGGACGACCACGTTGAGAGGGATGCCGATCAGCGCGAAGAAGACGGTGAAGATCTGCCCATACATCGTACTGGGACTGATGTTGCCATATCCTGTGAAACACGCACATAGTAGAACAACATTGCTATTGAGAAAGATGGTAACACTTTTAACATAACTGGTAACACTTTACTATAACTACCCAAAAAAGCTTAATAAACACTTTATCAACATTTAATTATAATTAACATTTCACAAAGCATTTACAAACGTTTGTAAATGAGTAAGAACCAAACTTCGACAGCACAGTGGAGTGGAAATCAACTTCTACTGTGTGAGTTTTATGTGGTTTCATGTCTTCTGGTGTTTGGAGGATAAACTTCCAGGACTGATAAGACTGTGCTGTGTCTGTGTCATTTATAAACATTTGTAAACATTTTGTTGATAATTTGTTCATTATCTATATATTTTGGGCAGTTATTGTAAAGTGTTACCAGAAAAATATATACTTCATGATGGTAGAAATGGAAGTGTTAGTGTATAAAATCTTTTCAAAATGGACTTAGGCCTAGGATAGTATGGCCATGCCTACCGATGGTTGTGACGACGGTGGCGGCTAAACGATAATGTTGCCATGCCTACCGATGGTTGTGACGACAGTGGCGGCTAAAGGCTAGTATGGCCATGCCTACTGATGGTTGTGACCCTAAAGCAGTGTTTCCCAACCTTTTTTGTCTCGCGTACCCCCTAAGCCTCAAAGTTGTGACATGAGTACCCCCTAATTCATGTTCTATATCGCTTTCTCTGTCCTGATGTGACTGCTCCATACATTTGTTATAGTAGTAACATTTTTCCAAGTACCCCCTGCAGTGTGCTCACGTACCCCTAGTGGTACACGTACCCCTGGTTGGGAAACTCTGCCCTAAAGGATAGTATGGCCATGCCTACCGATGGTTGTGACCCTAAAGGATAATGTTGTCATGCCTACCGATGGTTGTGACGACGGTGGCGGCGAAGACGGCGGAGCTGGTGAACTTCCAGAAGCCGTCAGCTGTGGAGTTACTCTTCAGGCTCAGCCCGTACTTAGACGCCGACCGCACCAGCTGAGGACAAACACAAACAAACAAACAAACAAATAAACAAGTAGGCCCACAAACAAAAACATAAACAAGTAAGCCCTACCAAGGCAATAGCTGTAGGACACTGGGCTGCTATGTTGGTGACCCGGGTTCCATTCTGGCCTAGGTCACATGCCAACCACTCCCCATCTGTTTCCCGTTCGCTGCCTGCTTACCTACTGTCGTATCATCAATAAAGTCGAGCAAAGACCAAAAAAAAGAAAACAAATAAACAACCAAACAAAATGGTGAACCGAGAAAACACAAAGTGATATAGGACAATGAAGACCACTCTATATATACTATAGGAGTAGGACTGTCATGGGTAAGCATTTAGAGTTGTAGCCCAAAATGTTACCTTTTTCATGAATATTTACCACCACCATCAAAATTGCACTTTTCATACATGAAGAAGGGGGATCTTCTCCATGGCTGCCATTTTGAATTTCCAGAAATATCCATTATTTCCATCTTTAGCTGCAAAACATACTTTGTCAGAAGTAGGGGTGTAAATAATAGAGATGCACCGGATCCTGATTTTTAGGATCCTGCCGGATACCGGATCCACTGCTTAAAGGGGTATGCCACTATTTTGGGGCTTAATACAGTTAAAATCGTTGGCTGGGGTTTATAAAGGTGGTAAAGTGTCTTATTTTTCATGTTAAGCGTTGTCTTGCTTTAAGACAAGTTAAAAGATGGAGTATGTCGCTAAGCTAGTGAAAGTCAATGGATCCGTGTAGCATTGCTGCATGCTACACGGATCCATTGACTTTCACTAGCTTAGCGACATGCTCCCTCTTTTAACTTGTCTAAAAACAAGACAATGGCTTACATAAAAAATAAGACACTTTACCACCTATATAAACCCTGACCAATGATTTTAACTGTATTAAGCCCCAAAATAGTGGCATACTCCTTTAAGATCCTGCCGGATCCGGAACCGGATACCGGATCCTACGAAAGGGTTGAAACACATAGCCTACTCGCACACGTGGACCCTTTTTATTACATTGGCTCAAACTATTTTTTAGACTCATTGGCTTACTGCCACACTGCCTTCAACGGCCGCTTCCAAAGGGATTTCACTCCATGCAGCAATTGGGGTTGTGAAAGACTGACTGAAACGCCTAAGCTGGAGATGCACCAGATCCTGATTTTTAGGTAACTGCATGATACCGGATCCACTGCTTAAGATCCTGCCGGACCCGGATCCTGTGAAAAACCCTATTATCCTGCCGGATCCGGAACCGGATCTTGGATCCTGTGCATCTCTAGTTTAAATAATAATCGAAATGTAGGCCTATCGATGACTCGATCCCACGTCCGATGGTGAAATCAAATTGTATCATATCGTGGGGCATTCTTAAGTATCGAAAAATAATTGAATCGCTGGCCCTTGTACAATGCCCTTGCTGTTAATTGT
The DNA here is from genome assembly GCF_034702125.1 of Engraulis encrasicolus. NCBI lineage: Eukaryota > Metazoa > Chordata > Actinopteri > Clupeiformes > Engraulidae > Engraulis > Engraulis encrasicolus. The sequence goes on along the minus strand of NC_085875.1, from coordinate 2,848,014 downwards.
GAAACATAATAGAAGTGGTAAAGTAATCTGGAAAAAATCGAATCGGGGCACTGTTCGAAAATAATGAATCGAACCCGGTAAGATACAGTACGCCGTTATAAATTTGCTGTTACCAGAATGGCTACCAAGTCATAGACATAGTGCATTATTAAAGGCCCTGTGTTATGTCATAGTAGTGTAGTAGTACTACAGTAGTTAACTATTACAGCGTGCCACAGGAAGTACAGTGTGCATGAAATCGATATTGAATCGTATCGTCATGGAAGCTGTGGTTAATTACACCCCTAGTCATAAGTGCATTTTTTACTGTCAAAATGAAGACCTAGAAATTCTGGAAATAAGCTACTAACTTACTGCACCTTTAAGTTATCTTCTGTTTGGTCCAGCACCTGTGTTCACTGATGTGCATGCATTCTCTGCTTTTTCAAGAAAAGAGTTGTCCGTGACATGGTCAACTGGCAAGCTGACAGGGCCTTTTTGCCTCTTTTCCACTACCGTTTTTCAGGTAGGCCTACAGCTCGACATAACGCGACTCGGTCGCCATTTTTTGCTTTTCAAATAGGCGCACGACACAGCTCAATTGTAAAGCCAAAAAGTGGCGGGCGAGTCGAGCTGTTTCGAGCAGAAGGCCTACCAGAAAACCGACAGTGGAAAAGAGGCATTAGACAGGCTGAGGAGAACTCACCCCACCCCACCTGAGTTTGACCCCGGCCGGCTCTCTGAGGTGCTTCCCATGCCCTTTAACCTTTAACCTCAACATCAAAGACCCAAGTGGCAGCCAGCCGAACGCAAAGGCACACATTCATACACAGTAGGAGCACACTGACCTGAATACAGAGCAGGGTTGTCTGAAGAACCCTTTTCATTTGAAGGGCCACTTCAAATTTTACGAAGTCCTCCAAGGGCGGTACTACTGTATGAACACAAAGCAGTATTCCCCCCTGCACTTTAAGCCTATGTGTATATGTATGAACACAAAGCAGTATTTCCCCCTGCACTTTAAGCCTATGAACACAAAGCAGTATCGCCCCTGCACTTTAAGCCTATGTGTATATGTATGAACACAAAGCAGTATCGCCCCTGCACTTTAAGCCTATGTGTATATGTATGAACACAAAGCAGTATCGCCCCTGCACTTTAAGCCTATGTGTATATAGAAGACAGCCACCTTTGAAACAGAACCCAACTTCACTAGGATTGGGCAAATGTGGAAACATTGGGCTGCGGGACCATTGAGCCAAGAAAAAAAAATCTTTGTGATGTGGGACCATTGGACTGTGAAACCATTGGACCATGGGAATATAGACATGTTCTTGTGGCACACAAGACGTGCAGCTCAGCAATACCTAGTGTTGCCAACTGTCCCAGTTTTCCCTGATTGTCCCGTTTTTTAATGGACTGTCCCCGAAAAATATTAGCCTGATTATCAATGACGTTCAAATCTCTTCGAGACTTGGTCTGAACAAGAGCATAGAAATTAACGTTTCCCAAACGGCATGGTTCACTTGCCTGACTTGCCTTGGTTTGCTTATGGTTGTTTGTTTATCAACAAAGTGGGAGGAGTTCCCATATTTGCGGGAACTCAGAAAGTACTTGCATTGCTCTTGACCTGACTAGTTGCAACGCTGAAAGTGTTGCGTCACTAGGAGGGCACAGCCTGACTAGGTGGCCACGCTAGCAATGTCATGTTGGCACATAATGCACCAATAGAACGCTGTAATAGTCACTGAAAAGTTAACTACGATAGTACTACACCACTATGACATAACACAAAGCCTTTAGTAATACATTACTACCATAGTTCTACTACACTACTATGACAACTCAGGGCCTTTAGTAAAACACTACGACACAGGGCCTTTAGTAATGCATTACAGCCTGGTCATTGCCATTCTGGCAACAGCAAATGTATTATGCCGTGTCCGATACATTACATTACATTACATTTCACTTAGCTGATGCTTTCATTTCATTCAAAGCGAATAACTTACAGTTATTATTTGTCAGGGTATTGGTTACAGTCCCTGGAGAAATGTGGGGTTAAATGCCTTACGTGCCTCAAGTGCACTTCAGCCATGGAGATGTAGGGAGTGGTCAGAGGGGATTCGAACCTGCAATCCCTAAATTATAAGACCAACTCTCTAACCACTAGGCCACAGCTGCCCCAAATTGGTGGCTACTGTGGTGTCAATGTGTTTTTCTGTACTTTTGAATACAGTTTGTGTGGCTTACACAGTAGTCAAGTATTATCAGACTTCTGATAATGCATGAAAGTATTCAGATAATGCATGAAAGGAATGTATGTGACTGAAGTTCAATGATAAAGATTCTAAACTAGTATCATAGTAACATTTTGTGTAAAGATTTGCACAAGTGACAAACCATTTCCTTAAGTGCCCCTGAGAAAGGTAGGCAACTTCTTTTCAGGACATTCTTTAGAAATACAAAAACCACACATAGAGTACACACTACAGTACACACACACACACACATACACATACACACACACACACACACATACACACACACACACACACACACACACACACACACACACACACACACACACACACACACACACACACACACACACACACACACAGTACAGACACATACAGTACAGAGAGAGAGAGAGAGAGAGTTAGTTATTTTCAGTAACCGTATCTGAAGTTTAAGGAGCTTTGCTCCTCTGCCTTGCCTTCTGAAATGTCTCGTATACGTGTTAGCATGGAAATATTGACACAGCCCAATTGCATAACCTATGGCCCTGGGTCAGTAGAGTTTGCACTCAAGGATAAGTTTGCCGTCCCGTCCACCGCGCCGCTACTGATGTGGACAGATTTGTGACCCTCGAGGGCGAAACGAAGAACAACTCAGAGACTTCGCAGCAAACTGGCATGATCCTCCATCCTACTAGCCGACTTTCTCCAAGAACACATGACACACTGTGCATTTGTTTTGGCATCAGAGTATTTTACATAACAGAAGCATCAAACCTCAACTCCACATGTAATGACGTAACCATAACTCACAATGTTAGGCCAGCCGTCTCGTAGAGGGTGGAAGTGAATTTTCTAGCATTTAAAGCCATACGGTACCATTTCTGGACATACAGTAAGATCATTTTCGTCTCCCTTTCAGTTAAATGACTTTGCTAGCGTTGCCACCTCTGACAAAAAAACCCTGTACATTTCAAGGTCAATTGACCTTTTTGCTAGTTGTACGCAGAAGTATCATTCATTCACTGTCCAGGAAAGTAGGCCTATATTTCCATTATTTCCATTTCCATTAAAATCGGGACAATCAGGGAACAGGTGGCAACACTAGACATTAGTGAGCTGTCTTTTTTGTTTTTCATAACAGACTATGCTTGGCATCAGAGTATTTTACATAACGGAAGCATCAAACCTCAACTCCACACCGTAACACACACTGTTACCTGTCCAGGGACTGCAGATGGAAATTAGCTATATAGCTATAATCTGGCACAAGCCATCTTTTTACTTCTGTAATCAATGTGTATTGTGCATGGTCCCTGTTGAACTAAACTAAATAAACTAAACTACAGTAATGACGTAACCAGTGATGTCTGGCCTCTTCTCTTGGCATCTGGGTATTTTACATAACGGAAACATGTGTGTTTAACCGGATCACACCGCACTCTTGATTAAAAGGTGCCAAACATAAACAAAAACGGCGTACAATTGAAAGAAAAATGTCTGCACACTTAAATCCCCTTTGTGCTCTTTTTAATAATAGGCCAAGCTTTCGGTCTAGGCTTCTGACCTTCCTCAGGGCTCAGTTCACATAACGGAAACATCAAAACCTCAACTCCACACCGTAACACACAATGTTATACAGTCATGACGTAACTAGTGATATCTGGCCTCTTCTCTTGCAGAGGGTTGATGCAAGTGACTTTGCCAGTCCCTGGGACAGTGCTTAAAAACATAACTGAAAGAAGGCAATTATACACGTTTTACTGGAAAACTGGATGTACTTGTTAAAACGCTATAAACGCATAGCGTTAAGACACACACTCAGAATAACCTTTGGACGGCCCTGCCGTGGCCAACCGGTAGGGCACTCGTCTGCCATGCGGCTGACCCGGGTTCGATTCCCGGCCCGGGTCCTTTGCCAACCCCTCCCCATCTCTCTCCCCATTCGCTTCCTGTCCACCTCTCATACTATCCTGTCTTCAATAAAGTCGAAAAAGACCAAAAAATATATTGGAAAAAAAGAATAACCTTTGCACAAATGAAACACAGACTATAACTTCAGGACTTTGGGAGTGTCAGTCCCATTCAGCCTTGATGTCCATTATACTAGATGCGGTGAAAATAAGAACTGAAGACTTTTCTGTACATACAGTATGTGAACGCTCGAAAGTGTACCCAGAGTCTCAGGCCCCTCGGAAGTGAACTGTACTGAGATCCGTATTGACTTTGTCTCAGTACGGTTTGTTTATGAGTCCTGGCACACTTTTGACTAGGTGTAATCACTCGAGCAGAGCTTAAGGGACCAAAACCATAGGGACCAAAAAGAGCAACCAATTCTTTTTTTGTAATACACTGACAATATGAACAAAATCAGAACTGGATCCTTTTGCTGTCGGTTCACTTTTTTGGTCCAATTAAAGAGGACTGAGTTTGGTTCAGGTGTTAAAATAAAATTACAAAATCAACTACAAAGATAAACGTTGTGTTGTGTAGTGTGCACACTGTCTGTCTGTCCAATCTGGGATGGCTTGCACAATGTGTTACATATAAAAAATAATAATTGAGAGATGACAATTACTTGAAAGTTGGGTGTGCTTTTTCAAACGGTAAACACTAGACACACTCGGAATGACCTCTTAACAAATGAAACATCGTCTATAACTTCAGGACTTTGGGAGTGTCACATTCAGCCATCGTCTATAACTTCAGGACTTTGGGAGTGTCACATTCAGCCTTGACGCCCATCAGCAGGTTGCATGCAGTAAAAATGAGAAGTGAAACCTTTCGGCACTGCAGAGGTCAGGCAGGGGTGGATTATGACTCCATGGGCCCCTGGGCCAGACAACAAGAAGGCCCCCCCTCCATGGGCCCCTGGGCCAGACAACAAGAAAGCCCCCCCTCCATGGGCCCCTGGGCCAGACAACAAAAAAGCCCCCACTCCATGGGCCCCTTGGCTAGACACCAAGAAAGGCCCCCTCTATGGGCCCCTGGGCCAGACAACAAGAAATGCCCCCCCTCCATGGATCCCTGGGCCAGACAACAAGAAAGGCCGCCCTCCATGTGCCCCAGGGCCAGACAACAAGGCAGTGTCTGGCAGAGATGCAGGTCCACAAGAAGGTTTGCGCAAAAGTTGAGGGTTGTTTTTATTTTTTCCCACAGCCAAAATCCGTGCATATATTTACAGTGAGATAAACTAAAGTCAAAAATGCAAATAAACAAACAATGACACGAGGGTCAAAAGAAAAGAGAAAAATTAACTAACCAAAAAAAGTTTAAGCAACTAAAGTCAAATCAAAATAACTTTGTGCAATAAAGGGACTCACTGTACTGAGTCGAGGCTCTCACTAACATCAGTGTGCACGCATGGCTGGCCTTTTTCTAACTGAACAAACACAGGACATTTTAAAGACAGATCAATTTCCCCTACTAATTGGCACAAACCAATATTACAGCAAACTAGGGGTTAAAATACAGAAAAGACTTTGCTAGACAAAGTAAAGACATTAACTGAAAAGAAAAGACAAGTTCCTAATACAGGAAAAAGCACATAATACATTCATACAGAAATATTAAAACCAAATTCCCCTCCTCCACCTCTGCTTTTGGCCTCGCGCCAGTGGTGTATTCTACTTTTTTGTGGTTGGTATACTGTACATTTGAGCATTTTTGAAGTGGGTATACTGCATATATTAGTGTTATTTTACATAATGGATCAATCAATTTTGAGTGGGTATACTGAAATCCCAGAAATTTTGAAGAGGGTATACTCCGTATACGTGCGTTCCACATAGACTACACCACTGCCTTTCGCTTCACGTGACGCCACGCCTGCTGTTAGCCTAGCCACAACAACATTTGGGGGGCTTTTCCCCATTCAGAATCAATACAAAACAATAATTGTTTGACAATCCCTGTAGATAGTTTAAAAAGGATGGATTGGAAAAAATATTTAAAGCCAAAAAGGATCCTCAGTCTTCCTTCACCTTACAGATGAGTTTGCTTATTCTTAAATAGCACATGGATATGCTCTCTTCATTTTAATTTGTGCCTTTTCTCCCTACACTTGTAAACCTGACCTCCAATATGCCACATCCAGCTCTGATGGCCCTCTCTCCTATTTTAGCTGGGTGATAATATTGCTTAATATTGCTTAAAGTTGCACTGTGCAGGAAATGGTCAAAAAGGTTACTGCAACTATGCTGCTCATTAAAACTGGGTTGCCTATTGCCAAATTTGATCTTTTCATGAAAATTTACTAAGTAATAAACTAATATTTTCTAGTATGGCCCAAGTACAGTCATTTTTGCATCCAAAATGGTTATTTCTGGGAATTCAGCATGGCGGACCATGGAGAAGATCCCCCTTTTTTCCCCAGTCATAATGAATACTGAATGAATTTGTTGGTGGTGGTAAGTATTCATGAAAAAGGTAACATTAGTGAATGGGTAGCATGAATTCTGGAAAAATACAACTAAAAATCTTGCATAGTGTCCCTTTAATATTGCTCAACAGTACATACAGTACACGCCATGCATTGCACATTACTTCCGAGTAAAGCACAGCTGCTGATTAGAACATGTCACTTCCTCAAATCCCTCTGTGGTCACAACATCCACTATCCCAGGGGTTCCCAACCTTTTTCGACTTGGGGCCCACTCGAAATTGTCAAAAATGTTCGGGGCCCACCTCTGACCCAATTAAGAATAAAACTCAAATAAATCAACAGCAACACACACCAAAATATGATTATTATTTTTGGAAAATGATTTCAAGGCCCACTTGGAATACCTTCAGGGCCCACCAGTGGGCCCCGGCCCATAGGTTGGGAACCACTGCACTATCCTGTTGTTGCACCAAGCTCCTAGACGGCTGACATACATTCAGATTAATGGAATATTCCAATAAAATAGATCATGAGCCTATGTGTGTGTGTGTGTGTGTGTGTGTGTGTGTGTGTGTGTGTGTGTGTGTGTGTGTGTGTGTGTGTGTGGGTGGGTGAATGCAAAGCATTTCTAGTTGGGATATTGTGCTATACAAATACATTTTGATTGATCGCTTAACTCATATTATTATAGTATGTTGGAAAGACAACAATTTTAATTTGTAGTGCTTTCTCAACTGACTTAATTCACTTAATCATTTGTGTATTCGGTTATATGTTATGCTGTTCGTCATCTCCACTGTTCTGTTCACTTTATAGTCGCGGTCCCTTTAAGAGTTCCGATGACGTTTAATGTTGCCGGCTTTTCTGTCATGCGCGGCGCCATGTTTTTAGTCAGTTACAATAACTTAATAAACGCGACTCACAGAGTCTTAATGTGAGAAGTTGTACGGCTCGTTTCTTCGCCCTAAGGCAACTTCCACACTGGTGACCCCCGACGTTTGCTTACTGGACGTATCCAGATCGACATGACCGCCAACGCTGTGTCTCTCAAGCTCCCCGAGTTCTGGGAATCCTCTCCCTCAGCCTGGTTCGCTCAAACTGAGGCACAGTTTGCCTTGCGTCAGATAACCGCCGACGAAACGCAATACTACTACGTGGTGTCTGCCCTCGGAAGTTCTACGGCGTCGAGAGTGGTGAGCCTTCTTAAACGTCCTCCTCTGACAAGGAAATATCAAACTCTGAAGGAAAAGTTGCTGAAAACTTTCGAACTGTCTGACACTGAAAGGGCACGTAGACTTTTCTCTCTTCAAGGGCTCGGCGATAGCAAGCCATCGGAGCTAATGGACCGAATGCTCGATCTGCTTGGCGACAACAAGCCAGATTTCCTTTTCCTCCACCTTTTCCTGCGCCAGCTGCCTGCTCATGTGAGAGCTGCTTTGGCCAACACTGCCAGCACGGATTGCAGAGAACTGGCTGCTGAGGCTGACAAGTGTTTCCTGGCTAGTCAACAACAACCCTGTGCAGCTGCTCTCCTCCCTGCTGGTGCTGTATCTGATGTTCTGGAGGATGATCACCTGCTCATCGCAGCAGCGGCCCCGCGTCGGCAGCAGTCTTCTGGTTTGTGCTACTACCATGCCAGGTTTGGCTCCAAGGCCAAGCAATGCCGTTCTCCATGCAGCTTCAATGGAACGGGAAACGCCAAGGCCGGCGCTCACTAGTGGCCGTGAGCGTCGGCCATGCCGGCAGGCTACTCTTCATCCACGACTCCATCTCCGGCCGGCGATTCCTCTGCGACACAGGGGCACAGCGGAGTCTACTGCCTGCTTCACAGGTGGACGTGGTGGCAGACACCCACGGCCCCCCCATGGAAGCCGCCAATGGAAGCCCTATCCGTACGTACGGCACTAGACATGTTGAACTGTGTTTTGGAGGGCAACGCTTTAGCTGGGACTTTGTGACAGCCAAGGTTGCTGTTCCCCTCTTGGGTTCAGATTTTTTGTGCGCATATGGACTGTTAGTGGACGTTAAAAATCAGCGCTTGATCGACGCCGTCACTTTCTGTTCTTATGCCTGCGCGCTCAGCGACTCTGACGCAGTACACCTCTCCAGCCTGCTCTCTGTCACCGACAGTTTCCAACGCCTGCTCGCCGAGTTCCCTGCACTCACTCAGCCCACCTTCTCCTCTTCCACGGCCAAGCACGGTGTCGAGCACCACATCGACACTACTGGCCCGCCTGTATACGCCCGCGCTCGACGCCTCGAGCCGAACAAGCTTGCCGTGGCCAAGACGGAGTTCGAGTCCATGGAGCGCCTGGGGATTGTGCGACGCTCCAACAGTCCTTGGGCCTCCCCCCTGCATCTAGTCCCCAAACCTGGAGGGGGCTGGCGTCCTTGCGGGGACTACCGACGGCTCAACGACGCGACAACGCCCGACCGCTACCCAGTGCCCCACATCCAAGATTTTTCAGCACACCTGGCTGGCAAGCTCATTTTTTCCAAAGTGGACTTGATCAGAGGATACCATCAGGTGCCCGTACACCCTCTCGACATCCCAAAGACAGCTGTGATCACGCCATTTGGTTTGTTTGAATTCCTGCGCACACCATTCGGGCTCAAGAACGCTGCTCAAACTTTCCAACGGCTCATGGACTCTGTGTTACGGGATCTGCCCTTTGTGTTTGTGTACCTTGACGACATCCTTGTGGCCAGCACATCACCTTCAGAACACCTTTCGCACCTTCGCACTCTGTTTGAGCGGCTTACCGAGCACGGGCTCATCATCAATCCGGCCAAGTGCGAGTTCGGCCTGTCCACCATAGACTTTCTGGGGCACAGAGTCACGAAGGACGGGATCGTTCCTCTTCCCTCGAAAGTGGAGGCCATCACCGCTTTCCCACGCCCAGTAACCATCAGAGCTTTACAGGAGTTCCTGGGCATGGTGAACTTTTACCACCGTTTTCTCCCCAGGGCCGCCCAAACCATGCGACCCTTGTATGAAGCTCTGAAAGGCGGCAAGCCTAAACACACTGTGGACTGGAGCCCGGAGAGAGACAAGGCTTTTGCGGACGCCAAAACAGCCCTGGCTAAGGCCGCCATGTTGGCCCATCCCGCCTCCTCCGTCCCGATTGCACTGACCACGGACGCCTCTGACTACGCGGTCGGTGCGGTCTTCGAGCAATGGGTGGGTGACGCTTGGCAACCTCTCGCCTTTTTCAGCAGGCAGTTGCGTCCCAGTGAACGGAAGTATAGCACCTTCGACCGAGAGCTACTGGGTGTTTACCTGGCCATCCGACACTTTCGTTCACTGCTGGAGGGACGCCAGTTCACTGTCTTTGTGGACCACAAGCCGCTGACTTTTGCCATGTCCAAAGTCACTCAGCCATGGTCTGGTAGACAACAGCGGCAGCTCACTTACATTTCCGAGTTCACTACGGACATTACACACCTCTCTGGCAAGCACAACCCTGTCGCTGACTGCCTCTCCCGTGCTCTTGCGGCGCCGGTCCACCTCGGCCTGGACTACAGCGGCATGGCAGCAGAGCAGGCCGCGGACCCAGGAGTGCAGGCTCTTCGCTCATCTGTTACTGGACTACAGCTACAGGATGTGACGTTCGACGAGGCTGGCACTACTCTGCTCTGTGACATCTCCTTGGGCTCTCCTAGGCCTGTGGTACCTGCGAAGTGGAGGCAGCCTGTTTTTGACACCATCCATGGCCTCTCACACCCAGGAACCAAGGCCTCGGTCAAGTTGGTGTCAGCCAAGTTCGTGTGGCGCGGACTGAAAAAGGACGTGAGGGGCTGGGCGCGCACCTGTATGGGGTGCCAGCGTGGCAAAGTACACCGCCACACCAAAGCGCCACTGGAACAGTTTCAGGTGCCAGAACGACGTTTCGACCACGTCAACATCGACCTAGTTGGCCCACTTCCACCCTCGCACGGTTACACTCACGTGCTCACTATGGTCGACAGGACGACGAGGTGGGCTGAGGCTGTTCCACTGTCATCAACAACAGCAGCTGATGTGGCACGGGCATTTATTGGCACCTGGGTGTCACGTTTTGGCACCCCATCGGACATTTCCTCAGACCGAGGCGCTCAGTTTACCTCTGAGCTTTGGAACACTATCGCAGGGAGCTTGGGGGTTAAACTCCACCGCACCACGGCCTACCATCCCCAGAGTAATGGCCTCTGTGAACGTTTTCATAGGTCACTGAAAGCCTCTCTACGTTCTGGCCTGAAGGACTGTTCCTGGGCTGACAGGCTCCCATGGGTCATGCTGGGCATCAGGACTGCACCTAAGGAAGACCTCCAGGCCTCCTCCGCGGAACTGGTCTATGGCCAGCCACTACGGGTCCCCGGGGAGTTTGTCCCCAACACCACGAGCCCTTGGTCGGCCACACTCCAGCGCTCCACCCTGTTGGACAATGCCAGGTTGTTTGCTCCACTTCCTACCTCCCGCCACTGTTTACCGAACTCTCACGTCCCCAGTGGCCTTCAGTCTGCTGGATATGTTTTTATTCGAGTGGATAGCCACCGCGGACCTCTCCGTCCGCCTTACGAGGGCCCTTTCCGCGTTGTGGAAGCGGGGGACAAGCACTTTGTGGTAGACATTGGAGGCAGGCATGAATGTGTATCTGTGGACCGCCTTAAACCAGCTCACCTAGATCTGGCCAGGCCTGTCGAGTTGGCGCAACCCCCGAGACGGGGACGGCCTCCGACTAGGCCCCCTCTTCCCATCCCTCCTGCCCCTCGGCCATGCCGCAGGGGTGGCCTACTGACAGACACAGAGGGGGCAGTTCCGCCTTCTCTCATTCAGCGGAGCCGCACTGGGCGTTTGATTCGCCCCCCACGCCGTTGATGGACTAACTTATTATCCTTTTTTTTCTTTCAGGTTCTCTCTTAATGTGAATTCTGGGGGGGCATGTGTAGTGCTTTCTCAACTGACATAATTCACTTAATCATTTGTGTATTCGGTTATATGTTATGCTGTTCGTCATCTCCACTGTTCTGTTCACTTTATAGTCGCGGTCCCTTTAAGAGTTCCGATGACGTTTAATGTTGCCGGCTTTTCTGTCATGCGCGGCGCCATGTTTTTAGTCAGTTACAATAACTTAATAAACGCGACTCACAGAGTCTTAATGTGAGAAGTTGTACGGCTCGTTTCTTCGCCCTAAGGCAACTTCCACAATGTACCATTTATATTTGAATTTGCCACTTGTCATTGTACCATTTGTGTCATTCGTCATTCTACGTCTACATCTGTTTTTCAATCAGTGCATTGATTTGCATTGCTTGTCATTTCCATTTACAATCACAGCTGCTATGTCTGTGAAAACTGCCAGGCATTCATTTACAATCACAGCTGCTGTCTGTCTGTGAAGACGGCCAGGCATCCATTTACAATCACAGCTGCTGTGATCGCTAGCTGTCTGTGAAGGTCATAGGTCATAGCTGAAGGAGCAAGTTTGGATGAAAGGAGAAACAAACATCCTCTAGTAGAGTAAGATAATTCAAACTCCGCCCACCCCACGCAAAGGATGTGCTGAAGCGGGGCTCAAACCTGCAACCTTATGGTTGCCGGATGGCTCTAACCCCCTGCGCCAGCCACCACCGCCCCAAAGTACCCTTGAGTAAGACACCTAAACCCACATTGCTCTTGCCTGGTTCTCCCCAGACCATATCACAAGTGATCACCTACTGAATTGCGTGTAGGGGAGGCGTGGTTTGCGATTGCCAACGGCCGTTTATTGGCCATTACGAGTGTATCATTCTGATTCAGCTGACACAGTATTTAAACCATTAAATGGACTTCCTCCCAGTTACATATCTGCCATGCTCTCTTCCTGTCCGAGCTGTCAGATCCACTGATGCCAAGCTGCTAAGGACTCCCATCCCCGCACGAAAGAAGATTGATGATGCTGCTTTCGTAAGTTATGCGCCCAAGAGATGGAACGCTCTTCCCATTGACACCAGAAGTGCCACCTCCATCGACTCCTTCAAAAAGCAGTTGAAGGCCCACCTTTTCACCCTTGCCTACTCTTAGCTGCCCAGGCGTCACAGCAACCGTAATTCTGTTCATAACTAACCCTGGCTGCCCTAGGTGGCCGCTGGTCTCTGCCTGAGGTCTCTTCCTGACTATATGGGGTTTTTTTCTCAGACTATATTGAGTTTTCTCCCCACAAATCAAGTGAAAGGGGGTTTTTCCTCACCCCTGTCGCCACCAGGGGCTACATCTGAGTGCACTATTCCCTGTGAATATATCACCTGTTTTGGGCCTAAACTCTTGTGGACTTTGTGCCTTTTTAATTTCTACTTATTTCTTACTTATCGTCTCTATTCTGTCTTGTTTCTCATTTTTTTCTATTTCTTTCTTGTTACTCGTAATGTAATACAATGGTGTTATGTATTGCAATGATGCTGTGCTCGTCACCTGTGCCACCTCCTCCAGGGTAGTGTAGTGTAGTGTACTGTAATGTACTGTAATGTAAAGTTATGTACTGTACTGCAGGTGTAATGATGCTGTGCTCCTCACCTGTGCGACCTCCTCCAGACTCTCCAGTGTAATATGATGTACTTTACTGCAACCTTATGTACTGTAGTGTACTGTATTGTAATGATGCTGTGCTGCCCACCTGTGCCACCTCCTCCAGGCTGTCTAGGTCCAGGCAGGTGTACTTCCTCAGCACCCGGCTCTTCTCCTCCCGTACTGTAGTGTGCTGTATTGTAATGTACTGTACTGTAGTGTAATGTACTGCAGGTGTAATGCTGCTGTGCTGCTCACCTGTGCCACCTCCTCCAGGCTGTCCTGGTCCAGACAGGTGTACTTCCTCAGCACCCGGCTCTTCTCCTCCCGCAGCGTCTGCAGGTTCTCCCCCACGTGCTCCCCCTCCAGTGTCCAAAACACGGCTCCTCCGATCAGTAGGTACAAAACGTACACCACACCCAGCAGGAGGATGGTGGGCAGCCGAGGAACAAACTGCATCTTTCACCTTAATTAATTAATCAATTAACGCATTAACTGGTTAATTAATTAATTGATTAAATACCTTTGCGTACCCTAATTCACCTTCAGGATCACTCAAAGTAGAGTCCCTGTGCAGACTAATGAACCTGATGAAGTAACAGCGAAAACGTGTTGTTCACCTGATTAACTTTGAGCAAAGAAGACCAGTGCGGAGTGATTTACCCCCCTTTCTCCTTGACTATCAAATCTTCAGAATCAATCAAGGTATCTCTGGTCTACTCTATACAAAAGAAAACAACTGGTGCGTCCAGCAATTGATTAAGACGATTTTTCTTGTTTTTTCCTTAAAGAGATTAGTATCCAAGAGCCAGTGTGTCCCGTCCGTCCGTGCGTCGTGTTGGACAGTGATGGAGCAGCTGTGGGGTTGGTGCTGTGGGATAGCTGACAGGAGAGCAGGACTGGACTGGGTGTAAAAAAGGGGGCCGGGTAGTTTGTGCGTGAGGATCGCTTCACCAGGCATGGAGAGACAATGAAGCCCATGACAACATATTTAGTCATATCTAACATGAGCTCTTTTGACCACAACACCCCAAAATGCTTGATGCCTATCTGACAGTTTTGGATAGAGTTGCTGTAGCGGCACGAGGACTGTGTTATCTATTTTTAAATTGTATTTGATTTGCTGTTTTATAATTCAAGTTGATTTTGATGAATTTTGCTCTTTACTTCTTAAACTAGTTTTTNATTATGGATTATTTATGGATTTCTTTTATTCTTCTAATTATTCTTTAATATATATATTTTTAAATGTCTTTAAGTTCTTTTAAAATCTTCCTGATTGTTTGTTGAATCACTTTGAGCTACATGTTACGTTTGTGCTATATAAAAACAATTATTATTATTATAAATGACCTTTGAGGATAGGGCCAGGCCAAAATAAATCATCACCAGTCCACCGGGCAAATGCCCTGTCTGCCATATGGCCAGCCCAACCCTGGGGTAAGAACCGCAGGCAAATCTCCTGCATTGGTGTGTGTAAGCCCGGCCTCAGCTGCGGAGACATGCATGCAAATGCCCTGTACAAGTTGCAGGGCTTGACATTAACTTTTTTTATCACCCGCCAGCCACTGTGGCTAGTAGTTTCCCCGAGTCACTAGCCATTCAGGTATTCCACTAGCCACACATTTTAAATTGTTTTTGTTTTCTTTATCATGATAGTGTACATCTTACCTCAGAAGATGAGGTGCTAAAGTAAAGCAAGATGAGTGTAAAGCTTTCTATGTGGGAGTATAGAAACTTTAGAGTTACTGAGCTTTTTCTTGAACTTAAATACAAACAACTACTATGATGCGTATGTCATACCAAGGAATAAGCTGCCAGCCAAATTGGCTAGTGACACTGAAAGTATTACTAGCCACAGCCAAGTTTTACCAGCATTTGGCCGGTTGGCAGGTGCCAGTGTCATGCCCTGTACAAGTTGACAAGTCTAACCCTAGCAAGTCTAACCCTGCCCTCTCCGTACTCCAGCAGCAGCAGCTAACACGCATGGGAAAACCACAAGCCAAAACAATCATGACAATAATAATAATGGCCTTCTTTCAGCAATATGTTGTGGTCCACCAAGAGTCATTATTTTGCACTTCAACTGAATGGTTGTGTTTTGTGGTATTCGTTGTGTTGATATAATTATGTTTAAAAACAAAAAACAAAAAACAAGGCACTGAATGTAAAAGACTTAATAAATAACAAAGGGAGAGGTGACTTTAGTGTGTTTTGGTGTAGATCAAGTTGGTCTCAAAAAAAGGTGTCAACCTGAGCAAGCATTCAGTTAGCACAGGTTAGATTACACATTATGCAAGTATTTATTGCTAAATCAATTGTTCTACACATTACTAATGGCTAAATACGTTATAACCTATTCTGCACCATTTGTTCTTTTTCAGTGGCAGGCCTGCAGTATAATTCACATTATTTATTAAATTAAATTTGGCAATAAGCAGCCCAGTTTCAATGAGCAGCACAGTTATACTATATATATTACTCTGGCCACCATCCTACACATAGCCCAACAATCTCTGGCAGCACCACTGACTACCCAAATCCAGATGGTATAATTTATGTTTGCTGTGTTATGTTTGTAAATGAATGATGATGATGATGATGATGAGCAGGGAAGACTCAGTTGTTGTCAGGTCTGTGTCTGTATCTGTCTGTGCCATGGGGTGACCACATAAGCAAATCCTGAGGATGGGCAGGCAAATGAAGTTTACCCACACTAGTAGGACTTACACTGCACTTTACTGAAAATAAAATTATACTGCATCTTATTGCTTACACGGCATTGGAAATAAATTATCAGTGATTCATAAAGGATTTATCTATAAAGTTGCTTAGCATTTTGGTAGATTGGCCTACTCAAAACTATTTTCAGTATGGTATGGTAGGCCTATAATTTCAGTATTTTCAGTATGGTAAGAAATAATTGTGTCCAAAATAATCAAATAGTTTTAAAAGTTGTAAATGCAAATGTAAACAGGTAAATGTTAATTGTAACCAACCGCAAAAACAACCAAAAGGATGATGTTTCCTCAGTCAGACAGAGGTACACCATGCAGTAGAATACACTGGCAATGGGCCCTACAGGTCTGGGCTGTCATTTGGTCAATGCAAATCAGTGCATATTTCTTGACCCGCAAACAAATGTATTCAGACCATGCAAATCCAGTGCATTTCACACTGCCAAGTCAGTGGTGTAGTCTACTTTTTTATGGTGGGTATACTGTATATTTCAGCATTTTTTGAAGTGGGTATACTGTATATATTTGTGCTATTCAAAACAATGGATCAATCAATTTTAAGTGGGTATACTGAAATCCCTGAAATTTAGAAGTGGGTATACTCTGTATCCCCAAGTTCTACGTAGACTACACCACTGTGCCCAGTGGGAGTGACTCTGATGAAGAGGACGTTGCTTTATTATGCTGCACTGATTGGCAGAGGTGTCACAAGTCAAAGTACATTTGTGGTGTAATTTCAGTACAACACTAGCACATGGTATTACATAGTTGTTACACCGTTTACTCCATTGTACCTAATGAGACAGATAGACCGTGTTGTTACTGAGAAACACTGAAAACCCAACAAGGACCCACCACAAACTTGATCCAACCAGTGCAGGGGGAGTTAGCTGATTGTAAGACAAGTACACAGGTCTACTGGTCACTCAGATAAGTTACTTGTGTTGGAAGGAAGTTACTTTTACCTTGACCTTTGACACCTCTGCTGATTGGCTTTAGTTATAAACCTCACTGTTGAATGAACGTAAATGAGATTGAACTCCATTGAACCACTGAATACTTCGTACTTTTATGCAGATAATAGCTGACACATGGCACAACACACCTTTTTGTAGAACTTCATGTTTACTGGACACAGATGCCAACATGTGGAATGATTAAAAAGGAGCACAAGTGTCACACAAGACACACACAGGTCACATATACAAAAAAAATATGAAAACACAAGCAAAACATGATTTCTCAAAAGAAACATTGCTGTGTCTGTCTCATGTCCCTCGATGGACATACAGTATGTTCAGACCATGGATAATCCTAAAGATATGATTTGTTCCAAAGTCTATGGCAGTATTTGAGTATTTGCTGTTCTCTTCCCTTTCGGGCTTTTATTTTGTACTGCAATCGACCTACTGGGCATTAACTAGTGATAACACTCCACCAGTTATTAGTTACACAGTAGAGGCCATGAGTGCTTTCCAATATGCGTACTCCCATCCTCAGCTTGTGCTTGTGGCCTCGCGTTTCGCTGACGCCTCGCCTCCGTAGAGAAAACAATAAAGTTTCCCCGCTGTCAGCCTAGCCACAACAACTTTTGGGGGACTATTCTAATCATTCACCATCCGGTTTGCAGATGAGAAAATGGCATTAGAATTGAGCTTTTGTATGATATTTAAATGCTCTTCTGTTGCCGGTGACGTCATCTCAAGGCCACAAGGAGGCGAGTGAGCAAGGGAGGACGGGACAGGACAGGAGTCCGCATATTGGAACACACCCCATTTCACCTGATATTCGGCGGCCATGCCCAATTTATGGGATGTGTCCTTTTGCTTTTTTTCTGACATTCTGACTCAGACAGACTCCGGTTTCACCTGATATTCGGCGGCCTTGCCCAATTTATGGGATGTGTCCTTTTGCTTTTTTTCTGACATTCTGACTCAGACAGACTCCGGTTTCACCTGATATTCGGCGGCGATGGGCAATTTATGGGATGTGTCCTTTTGATGTTTCTGACATTCTGACTCAGACAGACTCCGGTCATGAAGATCGGCTCACTTCTCTTCTCTTGACAGCCCTGTAGACAGAGCGTACACAAAACTCCAACTCAAAATTTGTATTGCTTATAAGTTGTTATACTAAAAAATATTGATTACGAAAATATTTAAAGGAGGACAACATTTTAAAATAGTTTTAAGTTTTAAAGGTGCACTGTGTAGGACTGTGGCCAGAATAGGTATTGCAACTAAAGGTATGCTGCTCATTGAAACTGTGCTGCCTATTGCCAATTTGTATCTTTTCATGATACTAATACTACTACCTAATATTTACTAATATGATAAATATGATATGATATGATATGATAAAATGGAGGACAAGGAGAAGATCCACCTCTTCATGTAGGTAGAATGCAATTTTCCCAGTCATATTGAATACTTTGATGGTGGTGGTAAGTATTTGTGAAACAGGTAACATTTGTGCAGCATGGATTCTAGAAAGGAGCTGCTAAAAATAATACACAGTTGCCTGGTAACCACCAGACCTAATCACAAGTGTCTTTCAGATCGAAACGAATGTGTAGAACTAAAGGCAGTATGAGAGTTCCCAGGCTAATTACACAGTGCACCTTTAAGTTAATATGTTGAATATGTTGAAATGCTGTAGTGTGCTGTACCTGTTCTGTTGAGCAGGCTTTGCCGTGCCTTGAAGAAGGCCAGAATGTCCGCGTCGACTTTCTCATCTCCCGTCAGCGGGACAGAAGACTCGGACAGATTGGTGGAGGACAGGGCTCTGAAAGGACGAGAAATGAAAGAAACAAAATAACAAAACTCACTGTATCATCATCTCACTATGCATCAACGGTACAATACAATAGATCAATACAATGGCAATAACTGGTTTTGTCATACAACACATGGATAAACAATGCTAAGCTAACAATGAGTATTTAAAAATCACTGTAGCTCCATTGACTGGCGTAATGTACAATGTCATATCCCTCTAGGGTACACTATTTTTGCATTCAATAGAGCAGTCAGGGGTAAGCGGTTAGGGCGTCGGACTTGAAGACCAAAGGTTGCCGGTTCCACTCCCGACCCCCCAGGTTGGTGGGAGGAGTAATTAACCAGTGCTCTCCTCCATTCTCTTCCATGACATGGTACCGTCCCTCCGCATATGCTCCCTTTCGGGCGCCATTCGGGGCTGCCCCCTTGCATGGGTGAGGCATAAATGCAATTTCGTTGTGCGCAGTGTGCAGTGTTCACTTGTGTGCTGTGGAGTGCTGTGCCACAATGACAAAGGGAGTTGGAGTTTTACAGCTGTCTTCCCAGGTTGTGCGCAAAACTGTCCGTCATAGTGAACTACAGAGACAATCCTTCCCTGCCAACTTACCTAGTGTGGTTGTAGTCCTTGGAGAGCGGCAAAGGGGATGCCGAGGTGCTTGTCTCCCGCCTGACAGATGATAGGCCACTGGTGACAGGGGGAGTGGTGACATGTGTAGAGGAGACCAGGGCAGCAGGGGACACGTCTGACTTCTGACGCTGCGGAAAGATGATGAAATGATAGATGAGGAGATGATGAAAAGATAATTAGTATATCATGTGATGTGACCACATAATGTCATTCTCTACACTAGTGTTTCTCAACGGGGGCTCTACAGCCCCACAGAGGGTTCACTCAGTTGCAATCGCAGATGTGGAAGATTATTTTGTTGTGGCTTCCTTCATACTTATACTTCTCCTTTATATCTGTAGTAGTACACCACTGGAATGTAGTGTGTTCATTTGTCCCATATTTCCAACACCCTTATTCTAAAAACCTAAATATCCCAGCTAGGGATGCACCGATACACATTTTTTCACTTCCGATCCGATCCCGATATTTAAATTTGGATATCTGCCGATACCGATACTACTCCAATCCAATACCAAAACCTGATATATGCATGAATTTCAACTTGAGGAAGGCTCAAGATGACTATTTGGTCAGAAAAGGAAGTCAAAAGAACAGGAAATGAATTAATAAGTAAAAGTATCAAGTAGGAAAGTAACAATCCCATCCTGAAAACTAATATGCAAGTGTTATGACTTAAAATTAACATTACACCTGGCTCAATATCAGTCCTGGGAAAATTCCGATACTTTGGGAAAATTCCGATCCGATCCGATCTCTGAAAATATGTTGATATCTGAACCCGATACCGATACACCGATACCGATATCCCATCCCTAATCCCAGCCTCTGAAGCACATAAAAAATGAAAAGTTGCATCAAAATGCTAGGACCCTGATCTTGCATTAGAATGCATTCTTTTAGCTCTAACATAACCCCCATTTTTAATAAAAAAAACTGTGTTGTCCCACGCCGAAACGTGTCTGTGGACAAATAAAGAAAACATTTGATGCAAAGTGCGCCTCTAATATAATCGCTGTCATGTGTCCCCACCTGTGTCCTGTGCGCCTCCTGGCTCCCCTGTGTCCTGTGCGCCTCCTGGCTCCACCACTCCTGGAAGTCCATGAGGATCTTGACTTTGGTCTTATCCAGCAGCAGCTGTAGATGCTCGATCTCCGTCTTCAGGCCCTTCAGACGCCCAAAGCAAGTCTTGTAGCTGTAGAAGATTAGAGACAAAGCAAGTCTTGTAGCTGTAGAAGATTAGATACAAGGACACAGAGACAGACACATGAATTCAAGGACAAGAGAATACTTATTTGACACTGTCAAGGAGTACATGAAGAGTTTAGATGAAAAAACCCCTAACTCCATTTCTGAGGATCTGCACTTCTATATTTTTAAGGAACCCAGTTTTCTGTTTGGTTTACATTTACGTACTTGATAATACATATCAATACATAAATTACATAAATAAAGTAAAAAAATATGCAATTTTGATAGATTTGTATTACATAAAAATTAATTAAGATCATTTTCTGAAAAGGCACTTAGGGGGTTTTGCATCTGAACTCTTCACATGTAGAATAAACAGCACAGTAGCACTCTTAATCAGTCTTCAGTCCCTTCAGCCAGAGTGACGCAAAAGTTGTTTTTCATAATTACGGTTTACGATAGTGGAAGAAGGTAGGTCTGCACACTGCCAGTAAGCTCCAAAAAATAAACGCTATTATTTAAAAAGCAACGTTTCGATCACCCTGGATCTTCATCAGACATCATTGGCTTACGATTGCCCATGGCCGTTTATTGGGCGCTACGAATGTATCATTTAACATAGATGTAGCCCATAACCAAATGTGTCAGTTGTATCTAATCAAACAAACTGCAAGCTTCTGTTTGTCAAGTACTTGTAGTTCGCGTCATCACCTTTCCACCCCTCCCCGCTCTCTGATTGGCTCCCTACAGTAGCTCAGGACCCCACTTTTTTTTTGGTGGGGGAACTCCACCCACTTTGTCTGGAACCAATCAACTGAGCATTTCCAACCGTCCTGGGTAGAGGCAAGTTCAAGGCAGTGACGTGGTTTAAGCAGAGACGTTCTATTGGGCTAAGAAATGTTTGGTTTAAACTTTGGCACATCCCTCAACCAGTAGCAAGCCGAGGGAGGCGGGTTAACCAGGCCATGGAAACAAAGCTAGATCATTATAGTCCTGGTCAGACCAGAATCGCGGTAGTGATCTGAAGTCTATGAAAATCAGGCAAGGATTTCCCAGCCTAAGGGTTTGGAGCCAAACTGTACTTTTCCTGTTCCATTCTATTCTAATCCACTCTATTAAAATTGATGATCTTTGGAAGCGACTGGTAAAGTGTATACAGTGTATTAAGTTATTTATGTTTTGTTTATGGAGGAACAGAGGGAGGGAAAGAAAGAAAGAGCAGGGATTAGGAGATAAGAGAAGCTCTCGAGTACTCACGTCTTTATCTGACCCTTTTCATGTCAATGCATCATTTAAAACAAAAACAACACTAGACACTGTTTACTGTACCCATCAGGTTTCTAAATTAAGACCAGCCAACCGGCCAAATGCTGGTGAATGTTTTAGCTTGATGGCTGGCTGGAAAAAATAACATACAGTACAGTACTAGCCACTTAAACCCATTACTGAGTGTGTGTTTGGCTAGTAAGATTAACATCGTCTACAAGCCATTTTGGCTGGTAATGAAAAAAACATGAATTTAGAGCGTTGATACCCACTATCCCAGTGGATCCCGACCTTTTTAGCCTGCGAGCCCATTTCAACATCCCACATTTCTGGCGAGCCCATACACTTAACGCGACTTGGGACGTTAAATCTGTTTTATGTGCAGCTTAGATCACTTTTATGATTTATTTGAACTAACTTGGAGGCTAGGAATAGATATTTAGGAAAGTTTAAGATACATGTATCATGTGGTGTTTCAGTTCAAATAAGTTAAAACATATTTTTTTATCAGTATTCTTTTTTCACCACTAATTCCAGGCGACCCCATTTGAATCCCATCCGGACCCGTGTGGGGTCCCGACCTCAAGGTTGAAAACCTATGTCATCTCCATTGTCAATAAGCTATGGAAAAGCTAGAGGTGTAAGGTCTTGAACTACTGCCTGACTTGCATATGATGTGTGTGGTTGAAGGGGGTGGGGGGGTGGGGTGTGCGGGATGGATGCAGCGATTTGTATGTGTGTTTTGTCTATTTTATATTCTGTTTTTATTCTGTGAGACCAAAGGCAATTTTCATGCTGGCATGACAATAAAGTCTATTCTATTGTATTCTATTGTATTCTATTGTATTCTATTGTATTCTATTCTTGTCTATTCTATTACATTCTATTCTATTCCATTCCATTCCATTCCATTCCATTCCATTCCATTCTATTCTATTCTATTCTATTCTATTCTATTCTATTCTATTCTATTCCATTCCATTCCATTCCGTTCTATTCTGTTCTATAGATTAGATCTAACCACTGCACCATGCCTAGACTCACTGGCTCTTCTCCTCCTTGATGTCAGCGAGCAGCCTCTGTTCCACGGGGTCCGGATCCTTAGAGGCCGCAGAGTCCTCCGTCATGCCTACAGGGGGAAAAACACAAACAAAAACGGTGGAGCAATCAGAATTATTTATTACTTATTTATGTAAGATGGAGTCCGTGTTAGTACTGTGACTGCTCTATCGTTCAGTTGGCAGACCAAATCTTGGGGAGGTTTGGCAAAGCAGTGTTATGAAATGCTGCCTTGTTTAAATAAAATAGATTTTTTTTTCCTTCTTCTGGAGCAAAACTGCGTACAGAATGATCGCTGCCCAGCTCTTATGAAATACCTGTTACATTTCTCTAGCAGCTGTGATAACACTTTCTTGTACGTGCGCGCTAGGGGTGTAACAGTACACAAAAATCACGGTTCGGTTTGTATCATTTGTATGATTCCTGACTTACGGTTCGATACACCCCACGATTTCTGAAATGTATTTCATTTGAGGTTTGGAAGTATTATTAGTCAAGTCAAGTCAAGTTGGTTTTATTGTCAATTTCTTTACATGCACTGGTCATACAAAGAATTTGAAATTACATTTCTTGCTTTCCCATGCAGACATAGACTAATCTAGGTAAGGACATAGACAGTATGGACATAGACATTATTACATTGATTCATATGGTTGTTTTCTGGACTGAAGGATAACAAAACTTTGATACTCCCTCCTTACATGACGATAGAGTGATGTGACTCTGAGTATCACGATTTCTCGGTTCGGTTCAATATTGTTACACCCCTAGTGCGCGCCTCTTTTTTCTCCTTCATACTGACATACAGCCAACAGACAAGCAGTCAGGGTGTAAACAGGTTTAAAAAATAATGTGTTGATGATAAATCATGTAGAAGTAAAGATTTAAAAACGATGACAAAGTGTGAATAAAGAGTTACAGAAAACATTTTGTATGATTTCTAGGGAGCAGTTACAGTAATAAACCCTGCAAGACCTGGCCCTTTAGTGTGAATGTTGTTACCAGAGTGACAATGATCAAGTTATAATGTTGTTACAACTCTGGAAGTTGTAATATCTATGTTAAGACGCTATTATGCCATAGTAGTAATGATGCAATGCAGTTAGGTTTTTCAAGTGTTTCAATTATTTCAAAGCTGGCAGGCTACATTCCATAATCTATGCTCCAACTGCAGCATAAAAGTAGTAAAAACTAAAAGTAGTGAAAAATAGATGTTTACAAATGCTGAATTAAGAGTAAAGGGCTACCAAGTGCTGGGGTAACACATATGGGCTTGCATGCCCATGGGAACCCGGTTCGAGTCTGGCCTGGGTCATTTCCTAACCCCTACTGCATATCTCTCCTGCTGATATCCTGTCTCCTCTCACACCGTCCTGTCATAATAAAGACCTAAAAAGGGGTTACCATGTACTATATGGCTTCTAGTTAGCTGTTAGTTGAGTATTTTAGTGCCTGGAATGCAGCCTGTCTGGCACACATGATGCGTTAAGGAGCCCTAGGGGGGCGTTGAAAAGGAGACAGGTGGGGGGTGCTCAGCTGCAAATGGGAGGCAAGGGTCTATTTTATTATGAAATACCGGGGGGGGGGGGGGGGAGGGGGAGTGTATGATGCTGTCAAGGGGCGTCGGGAAGCTAATGATGAGGTCAGGGGGCATTTGTTCAAAAAAGGTTCAGAACCACTGTACTATATGGTTTGTAGATAGTTGTTATTTAGTACTTGAATGCAGCACCTATCTTGCACAGATGTCTTAAGTGTTAGGAATCACCAAATACATACGATATGGTTTGTAGGTAGTTATTTAGTATTTTAATGCAGCGTACCTTATAATAATAACAATAATAATTGTTATTTAGTATTTGAATGCAACCTACCTTGCAATAATAACAATAACAATAGTAATAATAATTATTGTTGTTATTTAGTATTTTAATGCAGCGTACCTTATAATAATAACAATAATAATTGTTATTTAGTATTTGAATGCAGCCTACCTTGTAATAATAACAATAAGCATAACAATAATAATTGTTGTTATTTAGTATTTTAATGCAGCGTACCTTATAATAATAACAATAATAATTGTTATTTAGTATTTGAATGCAACCTACCTTGCAATAATAACAATAACAATAGTAATAATAATTATTGTTGTTATTTAATGCAGCCTACCTTGCACAGCCACTTGTTTCCTCCTCAGCTCCAGCTGTTTCTTCAGGTCATCTGACACATAACAAATAACAAATAAGTTTACAACTCTGATAGTGTGACCACGATTTGATTATAGCCAAAGTGATCATGCCAATACAGTGTTGTGCTGTGGTTGTGCGAAGGCAGCCCTGGTCAGCCTGAAAACAGTATATGATGTGGTGCTGTACTGTAGCTACTTACTGACTTTGCTTCTTATATTGTTGACCTTTAACCCCAAGGCCTTGGCCTCCGCATACCTGTGGGGATAGATAGGTTTTTCGTTTACAAACATTCGCGATGTGAGGAGGGGCAAGACTGCTAATCAGCCAACCATGTGAGCGCATTTTTTGGCCAACAGCAGTTTCCAACAATCAGAGGTTGAACAGTGGGCAGCCAGGGTCGCGCAGCCAGGGTCGCGCAGCCAGGGTCGCGCAGCCAGGGTCGCGCAGCCAGGGTCGCGCAGCCAGGGTCGCGCAGCCAGTGATCAGGGCCGCTGACAGCTTTGGCTGGGCCCAGGACAAAGTCATCTGAAAGGGCCCCCCTATCCAATACAATCAATGTACTGAGGACTCAATTGTGCCCCCCATTTTCCTGGGCCCGGGACAGGTGACCCCTTTGTCCCCCATTGTCGTCTTCCCTGCCAGGGATTGTTTACAAACGGTAAACCCATGTAAAGTATGGCATGGCAACAAGTGGGTGGAGTAACCATGGAGTAAATAGAATGAGTAAAATGGAGACAAATTGTTAGCATAAATGATTTCCAGAGTTTCCAATATGATTAGTTTGCAAAAGAATTTCCACTTCCCTTGTCAGTTGTCATATAAATTATCAAAATGTTAAATGCAACCACTCTAACTGTCTCTCTCTAAATATCTTTTTTCCTAGTTACGCAAAGGTCACACCCATCAATAAATTATTAACATATTTGAAGACTGAAAATTGTCCAAATAAAAGGGATGAGCAAAGACATTATGATACTAAAATAAACACAGAAGGATCAGGAAGCACGCTCAACACCTTGTCTTCTTATACATTGCACTGGGTGCTTAACTTCGTCAATGAATGAACTCAAATCTCAAAGTGAATAAAGAAGCACTGAATAAATCGCCATTTCACACTGAAGAAAGGATTAAGCCCGAAACGTCTGTGATGTGAGGCGATTAGAAATGATAAAAGAAATCTGATGAGTGCTTCTTTATTCACGTCTGTGATGTGCTTCTTTATTCACTTACTTTTACTAAAATAAACACATCAGCTGTTGATCATCCTCATACCTTTGCTTCAGTATCGTCTTGTGTTGCTCTATCACCAGCCGGTCGTCATGGTCCCTTCTGAAGATCTCAAAGGCCTCTTGCTGCCCGGCTGAAAACTCTACATTTTAAGAGAAATAAAACGAGGATTATATACAGCATATTAAATACATATTATATGAGGGTGCATGAACACTACTTGGTACGTAGCATAGGTAAAAGTTCTCTTTTATTCCCCAAGCACTGAATGAGGTCAAGTAGTTATGCAGCCACCTAATGTGTGCTAATGTGAATGTAAATTTCTGTGTTCTACGGTTGAAGTTGTATGTGCTTGTCTGCTTACATGTCTCACTGTGTCATGTGTATTGTGCCAGCGAGTGAAATGCAAGAACAATTGCCCCACGGAGACAAATAAAGCTCTAACTAACATAGCATAGTGATTTGTGTAAACTGGGTAACGGGTAAAATAGTTTACAGGCTAAAAATGTTGACAGAAACATCTATGATAAAATATATAGATATAGATCACAGGTTTGTGGGTTCGAATCCCAACTTTCCACTCCTTACTGCACAGCTGAAGTGCCCTTGAACAAGACATGTAACTTCACATTGCTCCAGGGACTGTAACCAATACCCTGTAATATCTGTAAGTCGCTCTCGATAAAAGCGTCAGCTTAGTGTAATGTAATATAATCTAATGTAAGCAAGCTTACCTTGCATCTTCAGTCTCCTTTGTGCATGGTGAGCTTCCCTTGCTCCCCTTCCTCTTCCTCTGGGGGAGTCGTCCAGGTGTGAGGAGGAGGTCGTAGTGGACGACAGGTGTGTTGATGATGTGGACAGGTGAGAGGACATGGAGGACACAGGTGTGACCGCGTCGCCCAGGTGTGAGGTGGACGTGGAGGAGACGTGTGTGGATGTGTGTGCAGGTGCGTGTGTGTGTAGGTGTGAGTTGTCCAAGTGTGTGGCTGAGTCGTTCAGGTGTGTGGATGTGGAGGGCAGGTGTGTGGTTGCAGATGTGTCCAGGTGTGTAGATGTGTTAGGCAGGTGTGTGTATGTGGCGGGCGCAGGTGACCCCTGTGGTGGGGGTAGTAATGATGGTGGTGGTGGTGATGTTGGCAGCTGATTCATGGAGGTCAAGCTAAGGCGAGCTACAGCATCCTGGGCACGCTTTTTCTCCCTTTTCAACATGCTCACCAAGATGCCTCAAATGTTCGGGTTAAGGAAAGCTGTAATGACAGTGGTGTTGAATATCTGTGTATGCTGCACTTATCTCTTTATGACCACTACAAGTAATAGTAATAGAAAAGGATGCCATTCATTGGGTCTTTCTCAAAACCTAGGACAGTGTCCTTCCAAGTGTATCAGCCTAATTAGTCACGCCCAGTGATTGGATACTCTTTGGTGAACTCTACAGAATATCCAATCACTGGGTGTGACTAATAAAGAGTATCCAATCACTGGGTGTGACTAATTAGGCTGATACACTTGGAAGGCCACTGTCCTAGGTTTTGAGAAGGACTGTACGCACTACTCACATGTACAACTTACACTCACGTTAGCTAACTATATAGCCAGCAACTATGGTTTTGAGAAACCAGATTTGCTGTATGAGATGAAGGATACTGATCTCGCTGTCTCTCTGCAGCAGCATGGCTTTGAGCCTCTTCAGTTCTGTGGGCGACGGGCCCTTCACCTGATCCGCCTCGGCCTCATGCTGACGCGCCGAGCTGTCGCCACTCCTCCTGCTGCTAGACGACGGACCCTCGCGGATCATCGCCTGAGAAAACAAAGAAAATGGTCAGTCACTGGCCTCCCACTCCACTCCAGTCTGAACTCCAGCTACTTCCTTCTGGTTCGCGCTTCAGGTTCCCTTCTGTCAAAACCAAACAACAGATTTAGGCTTTCATTTGTCCCCAGTGCCATCTCCTTGTTAAATTCATATCCACACTGATTACTTGACCTGATCCCTGACTCCCATTTTCATTGTGACACAGCACTCCACGGCACAGAAATGAACACTGCATACAATGAAATTGCATTTATGCCTCATCCGTGCAAGTGGGCAGCCCCCAATGGTGCCCCCAAGAGAGCAGTGCTGGGGGACGGTACCATAATTACTCCCCCCACCAACCTGGCGGGTCGGGAGTCAAACCGGCAACTTTTGGGCTGCAAGTCTGACGCTCCAACCACTTATCCATGACATGTTTTTATGTGCTTCGGAAATATTTAGGTTCTTATAGGCAAAAAGGACTTAGGCATTCAGCAGCGTTTTTTTGCTGGTGCCTTAGGCTTAAATGGGTTAATTATAAACGGAAATAACAAGCGGTTATTCAGGATGGCTGAACTTTCCCACAACACTGCACACCAGTCTTGTTCACTATTGTACTCGTGAAAAGAGGACACCAGGCTGTCATGAGGCATTAGGATGTGATCAAGAGAGCTAACTGAATTGTGCCAGAGTGAAGTTGAACTGAATTGCCCAACACGAGAACGACAATGTGTTCAAAACATGTTTATGCATCCTATACCACCCCAAAAAAGGAATTAGTGAACAGAGAATTCAAGACAGGGAACTACCATTTTAAATGTATGGTCATATACGTTTATAGTAAAAATGTATTGAAATGGGATTTCATAAAGTGTACCTTTAGCATGCAGAAACAGTAGTTGATTTTCTTCATGTCCGGGCCCAGGCTCAGTTCCACCTCGGGGTCTGGATCATCCACAAACACTCGGACCTGCTCCTGAAGTCTACACACGGAGACGACACACACAGTCAAGTCAAGTCAAGCCAAGTGTGCTTTATTGTCAAAAATCTACGTAACAGGGTTAGCACAGAATTTGGAATTGCGTTTGACCAGTCTCCAATGTGCAGTTCAACTAAACATGTAAGACATTGACAAAAATCACACACACATCACACACACACACACATGCACGCACGCACACGCACGCACACACACACACACCCACACACACAACAGGTGTACAAAAATGTATTTGTCAGTGGTTTAAAAATAAAAAACTTCTGGGACTAACACATACATGCCATGCCGACGTAAAGTATAGACATATACAGACTGGTATGAAATGGTTTCCCCCCAAAAATGACGGATTAGGTTAATGTTTTGGCATTTGTTTAATATTTTCCCTAAGATGCAGTGCATGTGTAAATAAATAAGTTTGCCTGGCTCTTGCCCGACCTGTAGTTCCGCGCAGCTTCGTGTGTTTGGAGCGCCACCAGGGGGCTCCAGAGCTAAAACACACACAGAGGTCTGGTAGAAACCAGGCCCTTAAGTAAGTATCACCTTTGTGTCTCCTGAGGGTTCAGTTCATCCCCCCTCTGCTCTCCTGTCAGGAGGGACAGCTCATCCTTCAGGGTCTGGATCTCCCTCTTCAAACACACGATTTGCTGAACACACACAAGAAAAGAAATACAAATGAATTATTCACATTCACGATCACGATCTGGAACAATTCAAACACTGGTTTAACGCATTTCAAAACTCTTACAGACTGGAAATACTTTTCTTAAGAGACCTTGCAAAATCCCTATGAAAACTTAAAACATTCAGGTTTGCAATACTTCATGAATTCTCACCATGCATTTACACTAATCAAAAAGCAAAATCAAAGCAACACAAAGTCTCAAAACACTTAAGTTTGGAACAGAGGACTGTGACGTAGAAATAGAAGTACTCTTACAGTAATTACAACACTAGTACCTGTACATGATCTTATATAGTTTATACACCAGTTATTACACTGTACCTAATGAGGTAGATACACTGTAAGGGCCTCCGCACACATTGGCTACGACAGCACTGCGGAGCACTTTCGCTTCCGACAGAATGCCGCCCCCCAAACCCAATTTCACACGAACATAGCATTGATAGTCAATCTGACAGTCAATCAGGCTGCGACAAAATAGAACTCGTCTCTAATCGCTAGCCGACATTCGCGAATGTCTGCGGACATTGGCGTCAGTGTTCAGGGATCTATAAAAAACAATGGAATCAAACTTTTGCGGAGCCGACATGCGGAGGCCATAAGTACTTTGACTTTTACTTGATGCACGTCTGATCTGAAGAAATGACTGAAAATAAAGTTCAAGACAACAAGCTCAAGTTTCTCTTACTCTAATGTGACGTTTCGAGCAACATGCCCCTTCCTCAGCCTCATCAGCATGCTGCCCGAAAGTTAAAGAAATGGGAGCTTGGTGTCTCAGACTTTATTTTCAGTTTTCATGCGACTTTGCTAGTCATGCACCCAATCTTTTTTAGACAGATGTGTGTTTTTTTCTTTTCTTTGCTACACGGAAGAAATGACTGACCAGTGCTGGGTCCAGTTCCTCGTTGAGTAGAGCCTCGTTCTTGATCATGGCAACTCGCTGGGAGAAGCGGCATGTGGAGATGGACTCCTGCAGGAGAGAGGGTTGGAGATGTGCATATTATTTCATGATGTATTAGATGCATTTTATGCATGTTTTATGGTGTAGTAAATGCATTTCCGTCTTGTTTGAACAATATCAATTTAACAAAGCATGGCAGCAAGATACGCCACACAACAGGTAGGACCTTAGAGCATGCTGTGATGCTCAGCTAGAGAGGGAGAGAGAGAGAGAGAGAAAGATAGTGCCTCTACATATGGAAGATTCATTTAAAAAAAATCTGATTCATATTAGGTGGTCCCATGCTGGGCATTGAGAGCTTGCAATACAGTGTGAAGGCCTCTTATGACTATAGTTCTTAACCCATTTTAGCCTAAATCACCTGCAAAAAAACGCCCGCTGAATGCCAAAGCCCTTTTTGGGAAAAGCTGCCCTCTGCCTACTAAAATCTAAATATCAGCCGCTGAAGCACATAAAGACGAAATAAGTTGCATTTAAAAGCTTGGACCCTCATCTCGCATTAGAATGTGTCCATGCAGCTCTTACACATTTTAATGGAAAAACCCTCAAATCTCAAGAGCCTGAATGCAGCGCATATGTCACTCCAGGCGCCAAAGGTCCTACAACATTTACGCAGTATCAGGCTAAAATGGGTTAAGAGCTACTAGGAGTCTTACATCCAGGTTTCTGGTCTCCACAGAGATGGTGGCGATCATGGTGGTCATGCAGTTTCCTCCCAGGCTGTCCCTCAGCACCGAGGTCATCAGGGAGTTACGGTACGGGATGTGAGACCGGTTCTTCTCAGAAAGGGCAATGATGACCTACAGAGAAAATCAACATACAGAGTGCGTTTTAATATGATACCTTGCCTCCTCCACTTGCTTCTCGTCATGATGACACCACTGACAACAGCATTATATTTCAATATCTTGCAAAAGCTCAATTGTAAAGTCTTTTTCTCATTCGCAATTGGGATGGTGAATGAAAAACAGTCCCTCAAAAGTTGTTGTGGCGAGGCTGACAGCTGGGAAACTTTATCGTTTTCTCCACGGAGGAGGGGCCAGGAGGCGGGACGAGGAGACAAGCACAAGTGGAGGAGGCAAGGTCACACATTGGGATGCACCCACAGTAGAGTTACGATAGGGGATGTGCGAACGGTTCTTCTCAGAGAGGGCAATGATGACCTACAGAGAACATCAACATACAGTAGACATGGCCTTTGCTGTTTATACAGTATAAATGGGTTCCCAAACTGGGGGCTGGGACCCCTATGTTGGTTGCGAAGGCAAACATTACTCATTATTGGGCAGATTGGTTTTGTTTTCATTTTATTTAAAAATCTTTTTTGAAAATCCATTTGTGTCCATAGTAGTGTATGTTGTAATATCCGCATTTATGACTGGAATAAAGCTTTATCACTGTTCATACACGATCATCAGGGAGTTACGGTAGGGGATATGCAAATGGTTTTTCTCCGAGAGGGCAATGGTGACCTACAGAGAGAGAACATCAACGCAGACATTGCCTTTGGTGTCTATACAATGGGTCAGAGAGAGAATGTAAATGAATGTATCAGTATTTCAGTTCTTATTGCACATTGAGTGTGTGCGTGTGTGTGCGTGTGTGTGTGGGTTAATGTCAATGTCTTATTTATATGTTTTTAGTTTAAACTGCACATTGGAGACTGGTCAAACGTAATTTCAAACTTCTGTGCTAACCCTGTAACATAGATTTTGGACAATAAAGTACACTTGACTTGACGTATACAGTAGGCTATTTCATGGCCAACATTACTCATTATTGGCAAATTGCTTTTATGTTTTTTTTTCCATCTTTTTAAAATCCATTTGTATCCTTTTGTATCCTCTTTGTATACCAGTGTATGTTGTCAGGGAAGCCGACAGGGGGGGGGACAAAGGGGTCACTTGTCCGAGAGAGAGGGGGCCCAGAATTGGGTCCTCATTACATTGTATGTATTGGGTTTGGGGCCCTTTCAGATGTCTTAGTCAGCGGCCCTGTATGTTGTAATATATGCATCTATGTAAAGCTTTATCATTGTTGTTAACACACATGATCAACACAATAATTTCCCACGCAACCAAAACTATTCATATGATGAATATATATTTCCTTTCGGCTGCTAACTATCTCTCACCTGCTCCAGGAAGTGTAAGGACAGGTTGATGTTATAATATATGCATGCATGACTGGAATAAAGCTTTATCACTGTTTACACACAATCATGACCAACAATAATTTCCCACACAACCAAAACTGTTCGTATGAACATCATGAGTTTCGGCTGCTAACTAACACTCTCACCTGCTCCAGGAAGTGTAAGGACAGGTTGATGTATTTGGCCTCGGTGAGCGTGTGCCCTCCGACGCCCGTTTTGCCGACGCGCTCGGAGCCGGCCAGGTCGACCAGGTGCAGCTTGGACTGGCGCACGGTGGCCGAGCCCTGCTGACGACTGCACACGTGGATGGTGAAGATGCAGTGGGAGCGCGTAGACGTCTGGTTCATTGGAGTCTGCAGTAGAGAAGGGTAGGGAAGCAACGTTGTTTAAAATCTGGACATAGCAAGTTAGTATCTATTTAGTGACATTGCTGGTGTTGTCTATGTGGGAGCGCGTAGATGTCTGGTTCATCAACTCATCAAATATCCACTTACAAGATTTTCCATCTGAATCCTTCATATGGTCCAATGGTGTTTTACTACTAAAAGTTCTGTGCATTGCCATAGAGGTTTAATGGTAGTAAAGGTTTTTCAACAACTATTACAGCATCCCACTAACATACAGTACATGTTGGTGCTATGTACCTGGATTCATGTATTAAAAACAAGGCAAAGCTCTGATCCCATTTCATTTTCATCCCACATGGAAAGACATGTCACTGCTTTAACTGTTAAACTGCACTGACTTCTGAGATGATCCGATTGGTGTCTCCCAGGAAGAGCAGATTCAAAGCCTCCTCCTCATTGGCCGACTGCAGCACGGAGAGGTTCTTCAAGTGGATGTTCTGATCCGTGTCCTCATGGATGGTGACCTTTCTAGAAACACATGAGAGTTCACATGAGGAGATTACTCAAGAGGTACTTTATTGGCAATTGTGTCCAATACATAACCCTTAGTCATACTCCTTGTTACCTACAAATAAGTTAACCCATGTACTGTAATCAGGGCTTTGAACCGTTATTTTTTTCCAAACGTTCCGTTCCGAACAGAAACGGAATTATAACGTTTCCGGTTATGGGTTCCACCAACAAATTGACGTTCCCGAACCGGTTAGAACAAAAAAATATTGTTCCCGGAACGGTTAATTTCGTTCCTGTCAGCTGATTACTCCCCATAGGCCTAACTGACGTTAATTAACCAAGAAAGACGGAAGTGCAAATGACTCGGCCTACATTCCAAACTGTTTATTCAAGAGGATGATAAGAATATCCTCAAGAATTTTGTAATTCAGGGACGACCTAAGCGGAGAAGCGGAGAATAAACCTCAATGATGAAAATGTGTGCTCCACGCTGACTTGGGTCACGGGGAGCGCTATGATAGACATTGTGAGTTTGTGCATATTTGAAGCGGCCATGGATGCCCAATAACGTCGAACATTCTCGGTGCCCTATACATGCGCTTCTCTGCAATGTCTTACAATGATGCAATGGAAACTCTGCCCTATTGTATGACAGTGGTTTCTCTTATTTAAGATGTGGAGTGGAGACTTTGTAATCCACAGCTCTCTCTCCATTCAGTGTCTGATGTCACACAGGACGTGAACCTCAGCTGTCATGGTAACAGGAAAATAATTACTTTTTTTTTTAGTTTGAGGAACGGTATTAACCGGTATTAACCGGTTACCATTATTTTTAAATAAGTGTTCCCGTTCCAGAAAAATAAAAAATAATAACGTTTCCGGTTTCGTTTCTGTTCCCTGTAAAATACAAAAAGTTCCCGGTTTTCGTTTTCGTTCCTTGAACCGGTTCAAAGCCCTGACTGTAATGCATGTACCTTGACATTGTGCCCCTTTAGCCTTTTTTGTTTATATGTATACAGTGTTCACATTATTGATGTAAATATTCCCTATTGGGTGTCCCATGATACACTTGTTTATATAAGAAACATTTTCTCTTATGGTATGGTTACTCTGATGAAGGCCTAGTGCCAAAACACCAGCACCAAAAATAAAGTGGTGATCCGTGAAGAAGCAGTATAGCCCTCTTCTTTTTGACAACTGATGACCTACAAATAAATAACTACATTTGGAAAGTTTAGGAAGCTTTACATTTTGCACCACATACAAACAGTCTGAAGAGTTTGTCTGTATGGACGGCCCATTGCTGTTCCTTTGGCCATTACAGAAACCCACAATATTTCCATTTTTAAGTACATGTGTGTACAATCTATGTGAATTTATATGAATCTCTCCTAACAAAAAAGCATACACATGAGGATAATCAATCCATATTCCAAGTATGAGTAAACAGAAGTCAGTATTTACTCACGGCAGATCTTCGAGTGAAGACGCCTCTTGTCGCGGGTCCAGCAGGTCGTAACCGGTTTCATTGTAGATTTCCAGGTAAGATATATGAGTTGTGTATATCTTGCTACTGTCCTGCAGACACAGTACATGAAACAGATCAGTTAATTAATTTATTAAAATACGTTAGAAAAGAGGAACAGAAGATTTCCGAAGAAAAACCCTCTAAGTGCATTTTGATGAGTTTACCAAAACATGCTGTATTTCTATAATTTAGAAAAAATAAAAAATCAGTCCATCAAGTTTTGTTTCGCTTTGACCTGCTGCACTTGATAATAACATTTAATTAGCTTTTAGACTGTGATTACTTGGCAAAAATCCATCTAAAAAGGACATTTTACAGATTTTTACAAGTGCTTTCAGAGGGTTTTGCATCTTAATTCTTCATCTGTAACCAATATACAATACTTAAAGGGACACTGTGTGAGATTTTTAGTTGTTTATTTCCAGAATTTATGCTGCCATACTTACCACCACCATCAAATTCTAAGTATTCATTATGACTGGGAAAATTACACTTTTCATACATATTTCCAAAAAGAGCCATTTTTAGCTGCAAAAACTTGGACCATACTAGAAAATATGTGTTTATTACTTAGAAAACTTTCATGTAAAGATCAAATTTGGCAATTGGCAGCCCAGTTTCAATGAGCAGCATAGTTGCAGTACCCTTTTTGACCATTTCCTGCACAGTGTCCCTTAAAATAACTGCAAGTCGCTTTGCAAATAAGCCTCAGCTAAGTGTGATGTGTGGGTAATGGTTATGAGCACACCTGTGTGAAGTGCTGATACAGGTAGGAGAGGGTACGGGGGATAACTCCTCTGTCTGCGTAGCGCTCTGCACCTCCTGTGATGGTAAAGGTCTTCCCACTGCCCGTCTGGCCATAGGCAAAGATAGTGCCATTGTACCCATCTAACACACTGAGGACGACAAAATAAAACAAACAATCAAATAGATTGCATGTTAGTTACTGTTAATAAAAAAGTATAGTTTGAATGGATAAAGAGAAGATGTCTCTGAAGAGTGAAGATGAGTAGAAGTGAAGATATGGAGTTGCACAATGTGAAATATCCTTGCTACCAGCACGACTAATAACAGCACATCAGTTAACATACCTGTTAATGATAGGTTTGGCCACCGTGTCAAAAATCTCGTCCTGCTTGCATGCTTGATCAAAAATCTTCTGGAATCTATTACATAAATGAACAGGTAAACTGTTTAAAATCATCAGTGTCCGTAACAGTTAAAATAATCAGTGTCCGTAACAGTTAAAATCATCAGTGTCCGTAATTTTCTGTAGGCCTATGCCTATTAGTGTTGTTGTTGTTATATACACACCATGCATCTATCAAAGGTGCACTGTGTGATATTTTCAGTAGTTTATTTCCAGAATTCATGCTGCCCATTCACAAATATGCCCTTTAATACCTGAATCTATACTTGTCCTTTTTGTTGTTGACGAAGCCATCTGCAAGATCCTTGGGGATCTCAAAGTCCAGGGAGGATCCATCTCCATCCACAGAATACAGCTGCAGACCATGTAATAACACAGTACTTATCATCAGTGGCGGAACAATTGCACACAGGGCCCAAGGGCAAAACACTGATAGGGCCCTCATACGGCCTGTGGTCACAATAGGGTCCCCAACACCCATAGAGGAGGGCCCTGGGCCCAGGGGCAAATGCCCCGCTTACCTATAGTTCCGCCCCTGCTTATCATGTAGACAGAGAAATGTCATGAATGAAAAACATAAAGACCTACTGGACTTTTCCCAGCATTTGTCCCAGCATGATAGGCCAGGTCTTCTTGAACTATTTCATCTCAGCTTCTTTGATTGAATTGAGCGTTTCCATCGTTTTGTTCACGTTTTCAACTGTATGTTGTTATCAGTACACCCACCCTATTCGCATTTTAAAGCATCCCCACCCCTGGCCATCACGGGGATTTTTCATGTATTAACAATTTCCTATTCTAATGGCTGCACAGCATGGCACTTTTTTTTAGCCTGTATTGTATTTGGAGAAGACCACTTTATCAATGATCATCAGAGCTTCAGCTACTGTACATACAGTAATTGCACACCCATGAAATTGGCTAGAAAACATGGCCATTTAGGTGACAAAATAAAACATTTAATAACGATAGCTCGTATTTTCAAAGATTTTCATGTCTTTTGTCGCACTCATCATTCCGTTTTCACGTTGAATTGGTTCACAAAACAATGGTCCTCGACGAAGTTTATTAGGCTACCTGAAGGTAGAAATTGTGCAGCGATTAAATTGCTTACCGCAACTTGTTTCTTGCTTGGTTTAACTCGAGCATATATCTGAATTGCCTGTTTAAGCATTTCAATAAAAGCAGATCAAAGAAGGCAACGTGTAGCTCCTCTTCACTTCCGCGTCCACGGGTTTGTTACACCTGTTGCTAGGTTACGATGGATGACGCGGTGTGTCCAGAGACGATCTAAAACAGGGGTTCCCAACCTTTTTCAACTTGGGACCCACTCGAAAATGTGACACAATTAAGAATAAAACTCAAATAAATCAACAGCAACACACACCAAAATATGATTATTATTTTTGGAAAATTATTTCAAGGCCCACTTGGAATATCTTCAGGGCCCACCAATGGGCCCCGGCCCAGAGGTTGGGAACCACTTGATGCATTAGAATGAAAGAATCTTTGGTGTGTCTTCCAGGGAAAACTGCAGTTTTCCTGTTTTTTTTCCCTTTCTTTCTTTTTCATGATTGCCGTTATGTATGGTGCTATTCATCTTGTGACCCGGTTAATTGCACTAGATAATTTAAGATAAATCAACCAATCAGAAAGCAACATTGACATCCATGACATCATATATCATTAACAAAATCTGCCTGATCAGTCAATTAAAATGTAACATTTTAATTAGGTAGGTCTATCTGTATTTGTAAATTACAATAGCCCAACCACATAAGCCCATTGCATGCACTCACACATCAGCTCCAGCGGCTGTCAAGTAAAGGATTCAGTGAGACTCCTATAAAAAGGCATTCGCTTAATGGACATTCTCATGAAATAAAGGCAAGGGAAAAGGTTTTTCAGGGTATTCAAATGTTTTTAATCAAAATAGACCAAACTCTAATGTTTACAAAATGCATTGCATTTATGTAAAGCTGGTCAATTTAACCAGACAATAATTCATGTGTAGCCTACCATAATGCTATAGAGTTACAAGATGTGCAATTTACTACCCCCGTCTAATTTAGCAATAATAACATTGGGGCAAGTAGGCCTAACGCTGCCATTTAGTAGGCTATATGTTGTAATGAACATAACTAAACCTAATAAACCAGTGCTGTAATGCTATATTTTATCCTTTTGAGGTAGGCCTACAAATCCCTTCAAATAGTTTTTAGAGGTAAACAAAACAAAAATCAGAATTAAAATATTTTGAAAACAATTCACAGTGTTTTCAATGCCCTTTTCTTGTCAGTTTGCACTCTCTGCATCAAAGGTAGTGGGCGACAGTGAAATACAGAATCCTTCAATCCTTTTATAATCTTATCAGACAACAGGTAAATACTGTCATCTGTAAATACTGCAAATAATCATCATCCTGAGAACATACTACGAGATAAAGGCAGTTCCATTTAAACAAATAATCTGCCCTAAATTCAGCATCAATCAGTATCTACTGCAAGGATGTCAAACTCAGGCCCAGGGGCCAAATCTGTCCCGCGGGGTCATTTTATTTGGCCCGCGAGATCATTTCAGATGTCTATTATCGTTGGCCCACATACTCCACCATTAGTATAGTAACATGATTTGACCAAAAAGGCATATGAGTGGGCCAAGGACCATGCAATACATATATCTCACTCACATACAACGGATTATGCATACGCAGGAACATTTGAACTACCATATGATGGGATTGAGTGCTTGTGAAAATTGCCTGTATTAAGTGCGTGCTCGTGCAATTTAAGTCAATATTTAATTTGGTAAATATTGAGTTTGGCCTGCGACTTTGTCCCAGATTTAGATTTTGAACCACAGTGAATTTGAGTTTGACACCCCTGACCGCATGTGCTGTAGGGCTCACAAAGCTACTATAATTTTTTTAATAGGAATTAAGACTTCATTAGCAGTTGAGTTTTACTACCTGCACTGGGTATAACTCAGCATGTGTGCTGGGGGAATGAAACACCCTGCTGAAAAACAGTAAATTACTGTAACTCAAGTCTCTCAGCGTGAACCAGGGTTGCCAGATGAGGCTGATGATTTCCAGCCCAAAACATGCTCAAAACCCGCCTGGAAGCACTAAATCCCGCCCAATTCTATTGATTTCAATGGGCAAAATTGGGCGGGTTTTCCTGCAAAATGCCATTTTTACCCGCAGACGGCCATCCAAAGCAGCCCAATTGGGCGGGAAACAGCCCAATCTGGCAACACTGGCGTGAACTACAAAACTCTAGTTCATAAAGTTCGAGGTACCTTTACAAGCAGGGTTGCCAGATGAGACTGATGATTTCCAGCCAAAAAATAAATGCCCAAAACACGCTTGGAAGCACTAAATCCAGCCTAATTTGAACTAAAGTCTATTGATTTCTATGGCCAAACATTTGCAGAAAACCCGCCAAAATGCCCCTTTTTACTTGTTTCTGCCCGCAGACAGCCATTCTAGGCAGCCCAATTGGGAGGGAAACCGCCCAATCTGGCAACACTGTTTACAGGCTCGCTAGTGTTAAGAGCCAGTCCTCTGGGGGACACAACTTGGGTGCATTTCTCGAAACCATAGTTGCCTACTACGTTAGCTACTTTGTTGTTTGCAATGCAATTTCCCATTGGCAACTATCCATGTTGCTAACTGGCTAACAACTACAGTTTCTAGAAACGCCCCCATGTTTTTACAAGAGGTTTTCATCTTGTACATTGTTTGAGATGTAATGACTCATGTGATTTCGGGTGATATGCTGCTGTGGACAGGTGTACGAATGTGCGCACAAGTGTGAGTGTGTGTGGACAGAGACAGGGGTACAAACACTGAGATTCATGACGGTGGTATGGATAGCTGTGTGTGTGTGTGTGTGTGTGTGTGTGTGTGTGTGTGTGTGTGTGTGTGTGTGTGTGTGTGTGTGTGTGTGTGTGTGGACAGAGACAGGGGCACAAGCACGGTGATTCGTGACGGTGGTATGGATAGCTGTGTCTGTGTGTGTGTGTGTGTGTGACCCGATGACGTCAGTATAGATTGCTGTGCAACACTGTAGATGTCTAAGGGACTGAAATGTGCAATGCCGTTAGTAGGGACACGTGTGTATTGAGAGAGACAGGGCGTTATTGTCATGTGTGATTGTCTTGGTATGCAGAAGTGCATGTGTGTAAAGAGAGAGACAGCAGTGGAATGGAGACATGTGCGTAAAGAGAGAGACAGCAGTGGAATGGAGACATGTGTGTAGAGAGACAGCAGTGGAAAGGAGACATGTGTGTAGAGAGACAGCAGTGGAATGGAGACGTGTGTGTAAAGAGAGAGACAGCAGTGGAATGGAGACATGTGCGTGTAGAGAGACAGCAGTGGAATGGAGACATGTGCGTGGTTTCAAGAGAGACGGGAGTTCATATCTGATGATGATGACGTCGGCAGTCTCTTCTCCGTATCCCTGTCCAGGGGTGTATTTCTGGAAAGCGTAGTTGCTAACTATGTTAGCTACTTTGTTGGTTGCAATGCAATTTCCCATTTGCAACTACCGAAATTGCTAACTGCTAATAACTACGCTTTTGAGAAATGCACGCCAGGAGAGAAATGTGTGGAGAAGGAGAGAGGCGGAGAGGCAGGGTAGTCTCTGCTCCAGCTCTCCATGTTGGAGAGGTGTATGTGTGGAGAGAGAGAGAGAGAGAGAGAGAGAGAGAGAGAGAGAGAGAGAGAGAGAGAGAGAGAGAGAGAGAGATGGATAGAGAGATAGAGATAGAGAGAGGTGTTTATGACGGCTGCCGTGTGTAGTCTCCCCTCTGGTGTGTATGGAGAGTGTGTGTTTATGACCGCTGAGAGAGAGTGTGTTCATAACTGCTGCCGCGTGTAGTCCTCCCTCTGCCCTCTCGTCTTGAAGAGGTGTGTATGGAGAGAGAGTGTGTGCGTGTGTGTGTGTGTGTGTTCATCACTACTGCGGCTGGTAGTCTCCCCGCTGCCCTCCCATTTTGGCCAGGTGTGTATGGAGAGTGTGTGCGTGCGTGTGTGTGTGTGTGTGTGTGTGTGTGTGTGTGTGTGTGTGTGTTTATGTCTGTTGCCGCGTGTAGTCTCCCCGCTGCCCTCCCGTCTTGGCCA
This sequence comes from Engraulis encrasicolus, assembly GCF_034702125.1. NCBI lineage: Eukaryota > Metazoa > Chordata > Actinopteri > Clupeiformes > Engraulidae > Engraulis > Engraulis encrasicolus. Next base: position 2,806,563 of record NC_085875.1, on the reverse strand, counting down.
GCAGCTTGACGTCGGTGATGACGATGTCCCGGCTGACGGCCTTGCACATGTCGTAGAGCGCCAGCGCCGCCACGGTAACGGCCGTCAGCGCCTCCATCTCCACGCCGGTGGGGCCGCTCGTTCGGCACGTCGCCGTGACCACCGCCGACTCGCCGTCCTCCCGCAGCTCCACGGAGACGGCGGCGTGGTCCAGCGCCAGCGGGTGGCACAGCGGGATGAGGGCGGCCGTCTGCTTGGCCCCCATGATGCCCGCTAGCCGCGCCACCCCCAGCGCGTCGCCCTTCGCCAGCTGGTTGTCGCGCACCAGGCCGTAGGCTTTAGCGCCCAGACGCACCGTGGCCGTGGCCGTGGCAGAGCGTCGCGTCGCGGCCTTGCCACTCACGTCCACCATGGAGGCGCGGCCGTGGGCGTCGGTGTGGGTGAGGTGGTCAGAGGTGGTGGGGGAGGTGGTGTGGGCAGGGGAGGTGACGTGACACTGGGCATCGGAGTGGGTGAGGTGGTCAGAGGTGAGGAGGTCAGAGGGGGCACGACCCTGGGCAATGGCATTGGTGTGGGTGAGGAGGGTAGAGGAGGTGGCACGAACCTTGGCATCAGTTTGGGTGAGGTGGCCAGAGGTGGTGGCGTGACACTGGGTTTCGGTGTGGGTGAGGTGGTCAGAGATGGTGGTTGAAGTAGGAGAGGAGGTAGTGGGGGTAGGGGCGGTAGGGCATGAGCTTTGACTTTGGTTTACTGTAGAGCTTGAGTACTGATTGGCATGATTGGCTTGATTGACTTGGTTGGCATGATGGACTTGGTTGGCATGGGGGACTTGGCTGTGCAGCTGATGTGCTTGCTGCACTAATGGCAAGTCGTGTGTTCTTAGTAGAGGGGATATAAAAGGTCTGAAATCATGAAGTCTTGGAGCAGGGTGGTGTCCGTACCGCCGCCGCAGACCCGGTAGGTTGTTGTGCGTGTTTACATTTCGTTTTTTGTGCGTTCTTTCAGAAACGGAGTCAGATGTTGCATCATCATACAATGCAGTGTCTGACACAGGTGGTCTGTGAGGACCCGTAGTCACTTTTGTGCCCGCAAAAGTGTTCAATGCATCTCCATAGAGATTGAGTTCAGGTGCTGTGGCTGGGGCAAGAGCAGCGGAGGACTCAGCTGAATTAAGCTGAAGAGCCGAGTCGATCTCCCGTCTGGGCCACAGCAGCTTTTCAGGTAATCCACCTGTTGGAAGCAAATGTTTTTTTCAAAATACATTTACTTAACATATAATATACTGTATACATATTGTATAGTAACCAGTGTTGGGCAAAATGGATTAAGTAGTCACAATCTAGTGCCACATATTCCAAATGAACTTTCAACTAGGAGTTCAGTCAACCAGCCAGTCACCTGGCTGAATTGTAGAGGTAAAAACAGGTCATTTGGAGTATGTAGCACTAGATTGTAATTAATTAATCCATTTTGCCCATCACTGATAGCAACTCCAAAGACAGAAACCGCTGTATAACTACATTACATATTATACAATGACTTGTACTTTATAATAATAGAAAAGCATGGACAGTTTCTCCGGAACCCTGTAAAAGTTGCCTGATCCATTAGACTTTCATACAACCTTGACAAACAAATTTATCTTTCTGCTTTTTCTTGTAATAATAAAAATAAACATCCAAATGAATGTTGTTTGTTGTTAATGACAACAAAAAACAAGCCAAACAAGCAAGCATAACAAAAAGGATGTTGGTTACCTAGGAGATCACCCACCAATAAGAATCATGGGCCTGTTCTTCATCTGGGAGATGCTGAACATGCCTGGAGGAGAGGAGGGGGAAAGGAGCTGGAAATAAGGCACTCATTCATTCATTCCGCGTTTTTATACTATACTGAAATTGTTAAATAATACCGCTGTTAATTGAGGAGGAAATTAAGACATATGTACCTGCATGTTGTTTTTTCTTGAGGAGGTAATAAAGTAATTAAGTAATAAAGTAATGTGTACCTACATGTTGCTATAATAAAGTAATGTGTACCTGCATATTGTTTCTTATTGAGGTATTAAAGTAATGAAGTCATGTGTACCTGCATGTTGCTTCTTCTCGAGGTAATAATAGTAATAAAGTAATAAAGACATGTGTACCTGCATGTTGTAATGTGTAATGTGTACCTGCATGTTGCTTCTTCTTGAGGAGGTTATAAAGTAAAAAAGTAATATTTACCTGCATGTTGCTTCTTCTTGAGGTAATAAAGTAATGTGTACCTGCATGTTGCTTCTTCTTGAGGAGGTTATAAAGTAAAAAAGTAATATTTACCTGCATGTTGCTTCTTCTTGAGGTAATAAAGTAATAAAGTAATAAAGTAATGTGTACCTGCATGTTGCTTCTTCTTGAGGTAATGAACTTATATAATAATAATAATAATAATAGTAGTAATAAAGTAATGAAGTAATGTTTACCTGCATGTTGCTTCTTCTTGCGTCCGACAGCAGCAGCTATGACCTGTAGCAGCTCCTCATCTGAAGATCCGGAACGCAGCTGGTCTCTTAGCGACACCTCAGAGTTCCCAAACAAACACACCTGCACAACACACAGCACACACACACACACACACACACACACGCACAAGCATGCACAGACAAACATGTACCCATGCACAAACACACGCGCATTGATCAAATTCACATATAGTTTCTATTTGAAAATCCATTTCCAGACAACATACACACTTTATCGAATAGAATTTATGTTTATAAAGCATCTACATGACACAGACTTGTGGCATGAAAGTCTTCATTGGTTTGTAAGATGTTAGTGTTTTAGTTTTGAACCTGGATATTTTACTTAACTTAAATCTACAAAATTCACTCTTCAAAATGTTGACTCTTATCATTATACACTGGTGAAGTGACCAAAGTGACCTAGCCAGGGCAGGAGACACTGTGGGGTGCAAGACTGAACCCCTAAGCCAATCTTTACCAAGATAACAAGAGTTACAAGTTTTCAATCATAGAGGTCTTCCAATGATGAACCTAGGGTTTTATGTGAATTGTGAATTGGCGTGTGAGGCTAATACCTTAAGGTTTCCATCGGCAGTGATGCGTAGACGGTTGCAGCCGCCACAGAAGTGGTCTGACATGGAAGTGATGAAGCCAATCTGACCCTGGAAACCAGGAACTCTGTAGAGCTGTAACGACAAGGAACGGTCATGTCAACACCCAGTCTTTGGAACAAAATAGAGGTGCATTTCTCGAAACCATAGTTGCTTACGACATTAGCTACTTTGTTGTTTTGCAATGCAATGTCTTACTGGCTGTAGCGGCCAAAGTGGACTTTAAGTTAAATAAATAGAAATTGCCTTAAAATGCATAAATAGATAATAAATAATTTCATTTGAATTTGTAATTTCATAGATAAGTTAATTTCATGATTAAAATGATGAATATTATGTAGGAAAGATAAAAGAATAAGAATTCATGTTTATAAGATAACTTTTTGTTTTGGATTAAAAATGTGTACTGTCGCTTTAAGACTCACGAGCCGGCTTCCATAGCCTCTCGCGCTTTTCATTTCAGATCGCAAGGAACCGTGGAAGCGAACAGTCTTTTTACCTGTTGCCTCTGTTGCTCTTCAACTTCGGACATTTAAACCTTTTATTTTCAGTAGTTGATGTTTTTTGTTAGTTCATGTACGTTTTGTAAATACCTTAAGAAGAACACTAAACTTTGATTATCATTTCAAAACGTTGTGGAGTGGATTTATTTCAATTACATGGACAAAGACAGTGGAAACAGTAACTTTTGGTCGGAGAAGTAACAGCGTAAGAAATAGCACTTTCCTCGCGGTCTCACTAAGACCAAACCTCTACATTAGTAAAAAGACTTGCTTGACTGTGGGCTACACATTTTCGAGAGGTTTGCTGAAAGTGGAAAAGAAGATTCATCGAGAGATTTACCGAGAGACTTCTGGAAGCAGCATGATCACGCGCTGCGTTCGTGGCTGGTGAGTGGACAAGCGGCTCGTGGCTGCAACGTGACTGTCGCAAGTGGAATCGGAAAAAAACCGGACTGACTTTCAAACGCAATCATGGCAAGCGAGGAGGAGAAAACGGTAAGCCCTCCGGGGGAAAAACGTTTGGTTAGACCAACACAAGTGTCATTGGAAAATAATCTGCAAACGAAAATCAGCTCCAGAAGAGCCAAGCTAGGCAAATTGACTGAGAAAAGAAAAGAAATGCTTGCTTTAATGGATGATGATGCAAACGTGGAAATTATAACACAAGAGTTGTTAAACAAATATGAAGAGCTGATAGAAGAATTCAGTAAGATAAATGCTGATGTGAAAGATCTGTACAGTCAGCTTGGATGTTTAGAGAACATGAAGGCAGATCAAAGTGATTGGTTTCAGCCAAGATATGATGAGCACAGTAACTTTGTGCAAGAAGTTAATACATGGATACAGGCTGCAATGCTTCGCATTGAAGAGTCTCAAAAAATGAACAATGAAGTACATCCTGAAGATAGCGCTTCAGCTTCATCCGGAAGGAGTAGAAAAGCCAGGTCTGTCTCCTCTGCTACTGTGATATCAGCAGCTCGTGCTGAACGCCTTAAAGTTGAATTGGAGCAAGCTACTTTGCTAAGCAAGACAGATAAATTGAAACAAAAAAGAGCTCTGGAGGAGCATGAGATGCAACTAAGGGAGCAAGAGCTACAGCTAAAGGAGCAGGAGCTAAAGCTTAAGGAACAGGCTCGACAGCTCAAAGCTGCAAAAGAAGAATTGGAGTTACAAGCAGAGCTTGATGAAAAAGATGCAAAATTAGCCGTGCTAAAGAAATATGAAGAAGGCTCACGTGTGTCACGAGGCTCTAGAGGCTCTAGAGGGGAGTCACTGATGGCTACTCAGAGACAACATGTCAGCTACAATAGGAGCGGTGGGGCTAGTAATGTATCTCAGCACAGCCATAGTGGAATAGCTGCCAATGCAGCGCCTGTTGCACAGCCAGTGCTTCTTGCACGACCAGCGCCTGCTGCACGACCAGTGCCTGTTACACGACAAGTGCATGTCACTCCAAAGGGCAATTCAACAAACTCAGATAACCTAGTTTCCGTCATGCAACGCCAAAACGAAATAACTGAGAGCTTAATTAAGCAACAAAAGCTATCTACATTGCCATCACCAAACATTCCAATGTTTAAAGGAGATCCAATGGAATACCGTCTCTTCATGAGAGCTTTCGAGCATCGCATAGAGAGCAAAACTGATAACAGCAAAGATCGGCTTTACTATTTGGAACAGCACACAAGCGGTCAGCCTAATGACTTAGTGCGCAGTTGTTTTCACATGGACCCAGATCAGGGCTATCCTGAAGCCAAGAAATTATTAAAGGAGCGCTTTGGTGACAAATACAAAATCTCAATGGCATACCTTGACAAGGCTCTAAATTGGCCTACCATAAAGTCAGATGACGCCAAGGCACTTGAAGCATATGCTCTGTTTCTGACCAACTGTAACAATGCAATGTCGGACTTAGAGTACTTGGATGAGATGGAGAATGCCGCGAACATGCGCACAGTCATCTCCAAGCTCCCATACAGGCTGAGGGAGAGATTCAGGAGCGTCGCCATTGACATTCAGAAGAAAGATCGGCGAACAAAGTTTGAAGACGTGGTGTCATTTGTTACAAAACAGGCTGAAATGGCAGCACACCCTGTGTTTGGAGAAATCTCAGGTCAGACCAAGCGACAACCTGAAAAGTCAGCTGTCAAGAAAAACATCACAGCATTAGCCACTGAAGCTAAAGAGCAGAAAGCAGTGAAATATGTTGCTGGTGCTGACAAGCAAGCTAAAGAGAAGAAACCAAACATGAACATGGCTTTCGTGAAACCTTGTACCTTCTGTCAGGGTGATCATACAATGGAACAGTGCAGGAAACTTCAGAAAAAGTTGCACAAGGAAAAACTGGAATTCCTTAAAAGCAAGGGCCTCTGCTTCAGCTGTCTTACAGGAGGACACATGAGCAGTGCCTGTGAAGAAAAGAAGAGCTGTGAGTTGTGTTCAGCTAAGCACCCGACGCTGTTACACATAAAGCAGAAACCTAAAGACTCACCGAAAGAAAACGCTTCACGGGAGGAACAAAAAGAGGAGTCTTCACAGGAAGAACAAACTGTGATCAGTGGATTCGTGGATGCTGGAGAAACTTGCTCTCAGACTGGGGCCGGGGGTACAGGAACCGTCCTCGCCATCGTTCCAGTGAGAGTGAAGGCTAAGAAAGGTGACAAGGTGCTGACTTGCTATGCGTTCCTGGATCCAGGCATCCTGGATCCTTTTGCACTAACAAGCTAGCCAACAACCTTAACTTGCCAGGAACAAATGTAAACATCCTACTTACAACCATGGGAGACCAAAAAGCCGTCTCATGCAAAGTGCTACCAGACCTAGAAGTCAGCAGTCTGGAGGGTGACGACTTTGTCGAACTCACTGGTGTGTTCACACAAAAGGCCATACCTGCTAGTCAGGAGAACATCCCAACCCAGGAAGACGTGGATAGGTGGCCACACTTACGAGGTGTACGAATTCCATCGATCAAGGCGGATATCGATCTTCTGATTGGGACTGACGTCGCAAAGGCTATGGAGTCAGAAGAGGTTATCCGCAGTGTGAACCATGGTCCGTATGCCATTCGTACAGCCTTGGGGTGGACCGTGAACGGGCCGTTGCGTGAGAACATCAGAAGCTGGTCAAAGGATGGACACCCACAGATCCAAATGAATCGGATATCGGTGGCTCGACTTGAAGAATTGTGGACGCAACAATTCAAGTATGATTTTCCAGAGAATGCTCAAGGAGTGCAGCTTGAGATGTCGAAGGAAGATCAACTGTTTATGGACAGAGTTACCACATCCACAAAGCTGGTCAACGGTCACTACTCTATCGGTTTGCCGTTGAAGAACAAAGAGGTGAGAATGCCTAACAACAGAGCAATGACAGAGCAACGAGCGCTCAACATGAGAAAGAAGCTTCAGAAAAGCCAGACATTCCGAGAGGAATACGTCAGCTTCATGAACCAAGTAATCAGCAAGGGATACGCTGTCAAAGTCCCAGACGAAGAACTAAGCAGGAGCGATGGAAAGGTGTGGTTTATTCCGCATCATGCCGTCTACCACCCCAAGAAGCACAAACTTCGAGTGGTATTCGACTGCGGTGCTTCGTACCAGGGAACCACACTCAATGAACAACTACTGCAAGGCCCTGACATGACCAGCAGCCTGGTTGGTGTCTTAACTCGATTTCGTCAGGAGCCAATCGCAGTCATGGCCGATGTGGAGTCCATGTTCCACCAGGTCAAGGTCCCACCTGAAGACGCAGACCTTCTCAGGTTTTTATGGTGGCCTGACGGGGACATATCGAAGGAGCTGCATGAATACCGAATGGAGGTACACTTGTTCGGAGCCACCTCCTCACCCAGCTGCGCGAGCTATGCGCTGAGAAGGTGTGCCGAGGACAACAGGAGTACTTACGATGCAGCAGCTGTGGACACAGTGTTGAACAATTTTTACGTCGACGATTGTCTAAAATCGGTCAACTCAGAACCAGAAGCCATCAAGCTATTCCATGACTTGACGGCCATCTGTCAAACAGGAGGCTTTAGACTCACAAAATGGACGACCAACAGTCGAAACGTGCTGTTAACCATTCCGCTTGAAGACCGAGCGACGGAAGTCAAGGATCTTGATCTCGACCAGGACTCACTCGCCATCAAGAGAGCCTTGGGAGTACAGTGGTGCATCCGGTCAGATCAGTTCAAGTTTCAAGTCAACATCGAGCAGAAGCCTCTCACCAGGAGAGGAATCCTGTCCGTAATGAGCTCAGTCTACGACCCGCTTGGAATGTTGTCTCCAGTCATACTACCTGCCCGAAACATCCTGCAAGAATTGTGTAGACAAAGAACAGGCTGGGATGACACCGTGCCAGAACTCCTCGCACGACAATGGACCATGTGGACTGAAGAACTTCAACAGCTCACTGACTTCGGAGTGACTCGATGCTTCAAGCCACCTGACTTCGGCAAAGCTGTGCAAGCTCAATTGCATCACTTTTGTGACGCATGTGAAACAGGCTACGGTACTGTCACGTACTTAGTCCAGAAGAATAGCAGTAACCAAGTGCACTGTTCATTCGTCTTGGGGAAGGCGAGGGTCGCCCCTCTGAAACCAACTACCATCCCGCGGTTGGAGCTGACGGCGGCTGCCTTAGCTGCGAAGGTGGATGTCATGCTGAAGAAAGAGCTTCAGTTGCCACTGGCGGACTCCAAGTTTTGGACGGACAGTACTACCGTACTCAAGTACTTAGCCAACGAGAACATCAGGTTTAAGACTTTTGTGGCAAACAGGATTGCCATAATCCTGCAAGCATCAAACGTGCACCAATGGAGCTACGTCAACACTCAGTTGAATCCAGCCGATTGCGCCTCAAGGGGTCAAAGGGTGAGCGCCTTCATGAAGAACGAGGTCTGGATTGCTGGTCCCAGCTTCCTTAGCAAACCAGAAGGAGAGTGGCCAGTCAACCCCGAACACCAAGAAGAGCTCACAGCTGAGGATCCTGAGGTGAAGAAAGGCGTACTGGTTAATGCTACCACTGTAGAAAGCACTGATGCTATGCAGCAACTAATTCACTACTTCTCTTCATGGATACGGCTCAAGAAGGCCGTAGCGTGGTTCACGCGACTCAAGCAAATCCTGGTGAACCTGTCTAGGAAGAGAAAAGAGTTGAATGAATTGGACAGCGATGAACAACATTTGAAACAGGAGATGTTGAGCTACAAAAAGAATCTCAAACATACTTACCTGACAGTGGATGACCTACAGAAAGCGGAGATCGCCATCATCTGCCATTGCCAAAGCAATAGCTTCCAAGAAGAGATATCTGCTCTTCAGAGAAAGGACTCTGTCAAGAAGAGTAGTCGAATCCTCAGACTCAATCCACAACTTGAGGAAGGAATCCTTCGCGTTGGAGGGAGACTCAGCCGAGCATCCATGCCAGCCGAAGCCAAGCATCCCATGATCAGCCCTAAGAACCATCATGTGGCGGACTTGATTCTCCAGGATGCACACGAGTGCCTAGGGCACAGTGGACGTAATCATGTCTTGTCTCACGTACGTCAAAGGTACTGGATCATCGGTGCTCCCGCATCAATTCGAAGAATGCTGTCTCGGTGTACTACCTGTCGAAGACACCATGGTGCATCAGGTACACAAGTGATGGCAGACTTACCAAGAAACCGAGTTCTACCAAATGAACCACCCTTCACCAGAACGGGTGTGGATCTGTTCGGGCCATTCATCGTCAAGCGTGGAAGAGTGTCTGTCAAAAGATACGGGGTGATATTCACCTGCCTTGCATGTCGTGCGGTCCACATCGAAATGGCAACATCACTGGAGACCGACTCCTTTATTCAAGCTCTACGTCGCTTCATCGCGAGAAGGGGTCAGGTGAAGGAAATGAGATCCGACAACGGGACCAACTTCGTCGGAGCTGACCATGAGCTGAAAAAGGCAATAAAGGAGTGGAATGCTGCACAGATTGAGAACAGCCTGCTTCAACGTGACATCAAGTGGTTGTTCAATCCACCATCCGGATCCCACCACGGAGGAGTGTGGGAAAGGATGATTCGTTCCATCAGGAAGATCATGAATGCTACATTGAGAGAGCAAAGCTTGGACGAAGAGGGTCTTCAGACATTCTTCTGCGAATGTGAAGCCATCTTGAATAGTAGACCTATCACTACGCCATCCAATGACATTAATGACTTCGAAGCTCTTACCCCACAACACTTACTCTTGCTCAAGACTAACCCCAACTTACCACCGGGCGTCTTCGACGAGCATGATACTTACGCACGCAAGAGATGGAGGCAAGTCCAGTACATGAGCGATCTGTTCTGGAAACGCTGGACCAGAGAATACCTGCCTCAACTCCAGAAAAGACAGAAGTGGAACCATCCAGCGCGCAACTTCAGCCAAGGAGACGTAGTCTTGATCGTCGACGAATCAGCCCCCCGAGGATCATGGCTGATGGGCAGAATCGTGAAGATCGTGGTGGACGAGCATGGAATCGTCCGCAAGGTTCGAGTCAAGACGAAGACGAACGAACTTGAGCGGCCGATCACCAAACTCTGCCTGCTTCAAGAAGCAGAATGAAAAGGACTGTTAAGTATTAACCTTCTTTTTTGTAATTGTTTCTTGGATAGAAAGCAATTAGGGGCCGGGTATGTAGCGGCCAAAGTGGACTTTAAGTTAAATAAATAGAAATTGCTTAAAAATGCATAAATAGATAATAAATAATTTCATTTGAATTTGTAATTTCATAGATAAGTTAATTTCATGATTAAAATGATGAATATTATGTAGGAAAGATAAAAGAATAAGAATTCATGTTTATAAGATAACTTTTTGTTTTGGATTAAAAATGTGTACTGTCGCTTTAAGACTCACGAGCCGGCTTCCATAGCCTCTCGCGCTTTTCATTTCAGATCGCAAGGAACCGTGGAAGCGAACAGTCTTTTTACCTGTTGCCTCTGTTGCTCTTCAACTTCGGACATTTAAACCTTTTATTTTCAGTAGTTGATGTTTTTTGTTAGTTCATGTACGTTTTGTAAATACCTTAAGAAGAACACTAAACTTTGATTATCATTTCAAAACGTTGTGGAGTGGATTTATTTCAATTACATGGACAAAGACAGTGGAAACAGTAACTTTTGGTCGGAGAAGTAACAGCGTAAGAAATAGCACTTTCCTCGCGGTCTCACTAAGACCAAACCTCTACACTGGCAACTCCCCAAGTTGCTAACTGGCTAGCAGCAACTACGCTTTCGAGAAACTCAGCACAGCCAGGCTTGCTTTTCGACAACTGCCAACTGCACATAACTTGTGACTTCTGAGTTCTTCTTGAACTGATGTGATGCTCCCTCGAGGTCTTTGTAGCGAAGGGGAGTAGAGTTGCCCAGCTGGGACTCGAACCCAGACCTTCTGGAGTAGTAAACTGGGTCTCTGACCGCTACACCAAAGAGCCAGGCTCAATGGCATGTTAGTCACACCCACAACGCTAGTGATGGTCACTCCATCACAGTCTTACTATGCAAAATCATTACGTCCCATAATGTCAGACATTTATTTGTCTATTACTGTATATAGTCTTTACATTTCCACAATTCCTTACAAATCTGGAGCATCTGTGATCTAATGGTTTGGGAGATCTTTGAATAAGAGGGTTGAAAAGTTTGAATCCAGCCTTACTACTAGGATGAATGTGTCTCCCTACATCTTCATGCATGGCTGAAGAGCCCTTGAGTGAGTCACCGAACCCCAAACTGCTACATGGATAGTCATGTGATAACTGTACGTTGCTTTGGATAAATGTGTTATGGGTAAATGTGTGCGTGTGCGTGAGCGTGTGCGTGCATGTGTGTGTGCGTGTGCTTCAAGACAGCGCAATTCAGACTGGGCCCTCTTGCATACGTGTGTGTGTGTGCGTGTGTGTGTATGTGTGTATGTGTGTGTGTGTCTTTCGAAGTAGCAAAGAGCACTGCGATTGCATCGTGTGTGTGTGTCGGTGCATGTGTGTGTGGGCTTACAAACAGCTGTTTTGTTTTGTTTGTGCATGCGAATGTGAGAGTGTGTGTAGGTTTGTATGAGTGTACATGCATGTGTGTGTGTGTGTGCGTGTGTGTGTGTGTGTGTGTGTGTGTGTGTGTGTGTGTGTGTGTGTGCGTGTGTGTTGTGTGGTGTATGTGTTGTGTCATTTTGTTCATCATGACAAAGGAAGTTGCTGTACGCAAGAGAGAAGGTCACTGGAGCATCTTCAGATGTAGAAGGCAGTTCAGTGTCAGCTTTATTGGGGTAAATGCTAAGACTAACATTTCAACGTTGTCACGTCTTCCTCAGAGTCAATATTGAATAATAGTAATGTTGAAACATTAGTATTATTACAATATTGACTGAGGAAGACGAGACAATGTCGAAACTTGCCCCCAATAAAGCTAAAAAAACGCCCTCTACATCTGGAGATGCTCCGGTGACCTTGAGTGTGTTACAATATGCGACCGTGCCTCCTCCACTTGTGCTTGTGCTTGTGGCCTCGCCCTGCCTCCTGGCCCCTCCTCCGTGGAGAAAACGATAAAGTTTCCCATCTGTCAGCCTAGTCACAACTTTTGAGGGACTGTTTTTCATTCACCATCCCAATTGCAAATGAGAAAAAGACTTTACAACTGAGCTTTTGCAAGATATTGAAATATAATGCTGTTGTCAGTGATGTCATCATGACATATTACTTCCTGGTACGAGGAAACAAGCACAAGTGGAGGAGGCAAGATCGCATATTGGAACGCACTCCTTCTTTCTTACATGCACTTAGTCCTCTCCCATGATGCACCAGATTGTGAAGCGCAGGAGTGCTGGAGGATTTCTTTCTCTTCGTAAGTAAGCCGCACTCCCGGATCAGTTTCTTGCAGTTTTAATACTGGGTTAGCATGGCAGATAGGCAGACGTTTCGTCCTAAGCCTTCTTCAGAGTTTCAGAACTTTGCTGTTTGTTCGATCCCAAAGACCTTATAAGAAACTTTTCGGAGTTGAGCGCACTTTCTCTACTGAAAGTTTCTCCTCGTAAGTGTCTGTACCTTTGCGGTGTCAGCCTCGGCCCCAGGTACGAGCTCCAGGTCTGGCCACTGCTGCCGGATGTGGTCCAGCATCTCCTGGTAGCTCACCATCTTCTTGAAGTTCCACCGGTTGCCTAGGAAACATATAGGAATGGAGGCAATGAGTGTGTTACAATATGCGGCCTTGCCTCCTCCAGTTGTGCTTGTCTCCTCGTACCAGGAAGTAATATGTCATGATGACATCACTGACCACAGCATTATATTTCAATATCTTGCAAAGCTCAATTGTAAAGCCTTCTTCTCATTTGCAATTGGGATGGTGAATGAAAAACAGTCTCTCAAAAGTTGTTGTGGTTAGGCTGACAGCTGGGAAATGCTTTCTCCACGGAGGAGGGGCCAGGAGGCAAGGCCACAAGCACAAGTGGAGCAGGCAAGGTCGCATATTGGAATTCACTCATGATGAGACACTGCATTTCCTCAATGACAGTGTAACTGTTACTGTCCATAGACATCAACACTAAAGAATGTATTTGACTTTGTATTACCACTATTGTGGACAGTAACCGTTTCACTGTCAGAGATGTATAAAGTACAAGTACTGTTACAACAACACTAGTAATATGATATTACGTAGTTGTTGCAACCATGTAATCCCAAACTACTAGTCAGGATGCCAAGGTACTCTTATTAGATAATTTTGTAGAGGATAGTTCATGTTTGAACACTTAAATAATTAAAAATACTGAGTATTTTTAATTATTTAAGTTCAAACATGAACTAGCCTCTACAATAAAGCGGTTTTATCTAAGAAGAGTGCCTTGGCATCCTGCCTTTACTACTTGAACGCTGCAGCCCTCCAGCCCTCTCCCTTTTTACCAAACTACTAGAGTTGTAATTACATCCTCAACAGTAGTTCTACTTTATACATCTCTGTTCAACGCAGTACTTTGATTGGATTTGATTTGATTTGACAAGTCTAGCAACAACAAGAACGAAAGAATTTGGTTAAGTTCGGACACAAAAAACATTTTTTAGCGTTTTTAAATTATGCCCGAGTGACTGACAGAAAGGTCAGGCTTGGTGGGCCTTTTAAACTTTCAAACTCTCACCCCATTTGTTAAAGATGGCACAACTGAGCTTAAAAATAGTAACTTCCGTATGCCTTGACCCATGACAGCATTTCCCTTTTCCCTTGTGTCATGTGTAATTAGTCATGCCATGGCCTTCAGCCCCACCCAGCACTGCAAACTAACTAAAATTGGAGACATGTTGGTAAAACATTCTAGCCTAATGTGTCTTAACCAGACCACATTAATTACTTTGTAATTCATTTTTGGTCTGGATCCTCGCTGCCCTGGAGCGCTTAGCTGGGAGGAGCGAGCTCAGCTCTGGTTTGAAACCTGCTCTGACCAATCGCTGACAGTTGATGTTCAATAACAAAGTCATTCAAAATGAAGCGTCTGGCCTGTCAGGCAACCATTGGTGCACTGCAACTTCCTAACAATGGAGAAATGTCCGTAAAACACATGTCCTACCACAAAACGTACCATCAAAAGGCATATATTCAATAAAGCGCACTTCCAGGGGCATCTCTTCTGTCAGAGCCACAAAGTTCTGAATCTCATCTTCGTTAAGGCCCCGCATCACCACACAGTTCACCTGCAACGAGAAGTCGAGGACATGGTGACGAGATTTATATTTCAATGTAATGTCTGTGTAAATTTCAATGTAAATTTCTTTTTTTTTCAAAAAAAAATATTTTTGGGGGGCTTTTATGCCTTTACTGACAGGAAAGTATGAGATGCTGACAGGAAGTGAGTGGGAGGGAGAGATGGGGGAGGATTGGGACTTGGTAATTACTGGTAATTACTTGGTAACTGGTACTGGTAACTGGTACTGGTAATTACTCTGCCCGGACTCGAAACGGGGTCCCCATGGGCATGAAAAAGTCCAAATGCGGGGGGCTTAGCGCGCTGCGCCACAGCGCCCCCCAAATTTCTATGTAAATTTCAACAGAACCTCTAATATTCCACTCCAGTTGTATATGAAAGGCAGAGGCTTTAAATAGAACACAAAATCATCCATCTGACCTCCTCCAAGGGAAGTTTTCTTGTGCCATAGCAGGAATTATAACTATAGGATGTCAGACTAAGATTATGACAACCTTTACCTTTTACCAAAATAAATAATACCGGTAAATAAAAAATAAATAATCAGGAAGAACATGTGCACATTTACCTTGACTGGGTGGAACCCCATCTCAACTGCTTTTCTGATACCTTCCATGACTTTGTGGAACCCTGCACAACGCACGCACGCATGCACGCGCACACACAATAATGAAAACACATGACAGACAGCCGGATACCCATATAGAATATGTGATATACAAAGAAAGTTTAAAAAAAACATCTGTTATGTCCCCTACGGCAAAAAGTGCCAGTGACATAAGGCTGTGACACTATCCATATTACCAACAGGTACTCTACATGAACTTGACATTATGAATCACATTATATAATGTGTTATGTGTTGCTACTTTGTACTACAGCTGAGGGAATTAGCTGACGCAACTACATGCCAGAAAAACAACTACAAAATGCTGCAACTGTGCTAGAAAGCAACTAAACAGGTTAATGGGTAGGATTATATAACACCCAGAGGGCCTTTCTAACCGGGCGAACACACCGGTGGCGACAAGATAAAGCGACAGAGAATCGCTGGAGTGTACAGCAAGAGTGATATGAGCGATACAGGCGACATAAGCGACAGAGTATATCCGCGAACCGTGACAACAACGTGGGCGTCAGCAGGTTCATCCGGGTAACAGAGTCACGTGCAGGAAAAGTTCGGAGCCCGGTATGAACACGGGCGGTTCGCAGGTAAGCACTTTAGTGCCGAACGTAACGAGTGCGGGCACCGACACCGGCTCCGTTCTGGTCGGCCTGAATCCCCTGTTGGAGGGCACAGCCTGGCTAGTGTTTGTCTATTGTGTTTTGTCTATTGTACGTCTTGGCAATAGAACCAGATGCACTGAAAATGGCACACAATGATTTTCCAAAAAAACAATTAAATATCCTATCTATCTATCAATCTTCTTACCTTTCCGTCTGACGATGAACTCGAACTTGGCGGGCACCAGTGAGTCCAGGCTGATGTTGAGCAGGTCCACGCCGGACTTCTGGAGGCCCGGGAGCATGCGGGTCAAGTTGAGGCCGTTAGTGGTCACCGCCATGGTCTTCAGGCCCTCAAACTCACGCATCTTACCTGGAAACATTACATTAGTATTACATTACCATTAAATTACATTACACTTAGATGATGCTTTTCTTTTCTAAAGCGACTTATACTTATTTAGGTTCAGGGTATTTGTTACAGGCCCTGGAGCAATGTGGGGTTAGGTGCCATGGATGAAGGTGCTGGTATGGGATTTGAACCTGTAACCCTCTGCAACCCTCAGCACTCTAACCATTGAGCTCACGAACCAAGAGTTACATTGTGCCTGGATTACTCTACCCCACAAAGGCAAAGTGCAGTAATTCAGTTTGCAGAAACACAGGACGAGTTGTAATTATCCTTTATGTGCCAGCGTGTACTAAGAATGCCATCAGGAGAGGGGTTATCAAGTGGCCACACCCTTCACTAGCGTTTCGTCGATTTAAGCCCACGACGCTTCCGGTAGGCTCTTCATAACCCCTCCCTTATCTTGTGACACAGCCTTCTGATCCAAATTGTGATGTGTTCTACAAACATTGCTAGTAACTGCAATATCTAATCTACTACCAATATTTTGAAGGCATTTTTGTCCGTTTTTATGCTGCCATAGTAACTGCACTTTGCCTTTGTACTAGTTTGTGAAAGGTCTAGAGACCTGCCTACTGTAAATCCCGTAGGGCGTGTGTGGTTTAGGATGGATGACGGCTGTTTATTATTACGTTATGAATATATATCATTTCATTTGGCATACATACATAGCACATGGCTTTGGAGACCATGACCACGAACCCTAACTGAGGGATAGATTCCATGCCGTCAGGTCTAATGACCGCCCCTTCTTCTTACCTATAATGTCCAGTACACCCCCCCCCCCCTTCTTCTTACCTATGATGTCCAGTACGTCAGGTCTAATAACCCCCCCGCCCCCCCCGGCTTCTTACCTATAATGTCCAGTACACCCCCCCCTTCATACCAATGATGTCCAGTACGTCAGGTCTGATGAGGGGCTCCCCCCCTGTGAGGCGGATCTTGGTGACCCCCTCCTGGACGAAGAGGCGGGCCAGTGTGAGGATCTCCTCGGAGCTCAGGAGTTCGGCGCGGGGGGTCAGCTTCACCCCCTCCTCGGGCATGCAGTACTGGCCTGCAGAGTAAATGATGGCAGATTAAAGGGACACTGTGTGAGATTTTTAGTTGTTTATTTCCAGAATTCATCCTGCCCATTCACTAATGTTACCTTTTTAATGAATACTTACCACCAGCATAAAAATCTAAGTATTCATTATGACTGGAAAAATTGCACTTTTCATACATGAAAAGGGGGATCTTCTCCATTGTCCGCCATTTTGAATTTCCAAAAATAGCCATTTTTAGCTGCAAAAATGACTACTTGGATCATACTAGGAAATGTTTGCTTAGTAATTAGTAAATTTTCATGAAAATATCAAATTTGGCAATAGGCATCCCAGTTTCAATGAGCAGCATAATTGCAGTACCTTTTTTGGCCATTTCCTGCACAGTGTACCTTTAAGATTAAATTGGCATGCAGTACTGGCCTGCAGAGTAAATGATGTCAGATTAAGATTAAATTGGCATACAGTACTGGCCTGCACAAATTATGTCAGAGTACAATTCAATTCTTTAACGGTAGGCCGCTGGAGATAGCAGCAGGAAGAATGTGTGTGCTCTCCAAAGCTTTCATACATTGCTGAGGTGTATTTGTGCAGGTGTAATGTAGTGTAATGTAATGTAGTGTAATGTAATGTAGTGTAATGTGAGGGATCGTCAAGAGAGAGGGGGTGGAGCTGTAGGGGTGTTCAAGGCAAAGTCACAAGTTCATGGAAAAGACCAAAATAAACATTTCTCTCGCACACTTATGGTGTAAATACCATACAGCTAAGCTGAAGAAGCTGCAAGTGGCATACAATGATGCGTTTAGGATTCTCCTTCAGTTCCCAAGATGGACGAGCGCAAGCACTTTATTTGTCAATTGTAGTGTCCCCACTTTTCATGCACTGCTGAGAAATTTTATGCATAGATTTATGGGTAGACTTGCTGGATCAAGCAATGGTATAATATCTACTCTTTATGATACCAGGCAGAGTGATACAAGGTACTTCTCTGAATTGTGGCAGCACTGGTATAGATGTTTATATGTTTTCAAATGAACTGGTGCTTTGTGATGTACCTGTCTGTTTTTGTATGTGTTTTTTATGTCTTTTTATGTATCTTATATGGAACTTTTTGAGTCTCTAATAAAGTTTTCAATTCAATTCAATTCCATTCTCTCATAACGTGAAACTTTCTTGACCCTCTGAATCTATTGAAGTCAAATCAGCCAATAAAGAACATGGTAGGTAGAGTAATCAAAGAATAATCAAAGTAATCAGTAGAGTAAGAGTAAGGGTCAAAAACAAAATATTGCCTCAGTGTCAACATGCTTAGTTGTGGACAAATATAATATCAGCAGGATCGATGTACACAACCATTCCAACCAGGGCTTTGAACCGGTTCAAGGAACGAAAACGAAAACCGGGAACTTTTTGTATTTTACAGGGAACAGAAACGAAACCGGAAACGTTATTATTTTTTATGTTCTGGAACGGGAACACTTATTTAAAAATAATGGTAACCGGTTAATACCAGTTAATACCGTTCCTCAAACTAAAAAAAAAAAGTAATTATTTTCCTGCGCACGTTACCATGACGGCTGAGGTTCACGTCCTGTGTGACATCAGACATTCTCTGACTGAATGGAGAGAGAGCTGTGGATTACAAAGTCTCCACTCCACATCTTAAATTAGAGAAACCACTGTCATACAAAAGGGCAGAGTTTCCATTGCACCATTGTAAGACATTGCAGAGAAGCGCGTGTAAAACGCACCGAGAATGTTCGACGTTATTGGGCTTGGGCATCCATGGCCGCTTCAAATAAGCACAAACTCACAATGTCTATCATCGCGCTCCCTTTGACCCAAGTCAGCGTGGAGCGCGCATTTTCATCATTGAGGTTTATTCTCTGCTTCTCCGCTTAGGTCGTCCCTGAATGACAAAATTCTGGAGGATATTCTTTTCATCCGCTTGAATAAACAGTTTGGAATGTAGGCTGACTCATTTGCACTTCCGTCTTTCTTGGTTAATTAACGTCAGTTAGGCCTATGGGAGTTATCAGCTGACAGGAACGAAATTAACCGTTCCGGGAACAATATTTTTTTGTTCTAACCGGTTCGGGAACGTCAATTTATTGGTGGAACTCATAACCGGAAACGTTATAATTCCGTTTCTGTTCGGAACGGAACGTTTGGGAAAAAATAACGGTTCAAAGCCCTGATTCCAACATTTAATCATCCAAGTTGCTGTGTTTGGTTTGGTCTTTTTGTGTATCTTATATGCTGGCCCCCTTTTTGAACTGCAGAGGGTGCTATTGAGTCTAAAATGGTGATGTCAGTCCTATCTCAGGGGTATTCCAAGAACATGGTAAAGTACCAGTCAATTTCAATATGCTGTTGTATTGCTCACGCTACCCTTGACTTGTCAGTACCCGGTGATGCCACATTTTTCGGCTAAGCCCTTTCCGAGATATGAGCTATTCTAATGGGGGCAGCGTTTATTTACATTTTAAGAAAAGGAAAAACATTGACCTACTCCAAATATTTTCCCAAAAGGTACCGCTGTTTGCTAGTTGTTTGCTGGTGTTGTATAACCTTTCGGATATTTTTGGGAATAAATAAAACAGTTTTTTTTTTAAATGTAAACAAAGCGCTGCCCCCATTACAATGACCAAGATCTCGGAAAAGGCTGAAGAAGAAAAAAAAAAAACCTCAGGTACTGACAAGTCCAGGGTAGTGTGAGCATTACAACTGCATGTTGAAATTGACTGAACTGGTCCTTTAATGATGAAGCTGGCTAAGTTAACCTTCAGGAAGTGGTAAACCTGTTAAAAGATATCACAGAGGTGCTCTTTGGTTAATAAAAAAAAGGACTCCAGGCTCTTCTACTCAATGATTTACCTCTACCTCAAAGTTAACTTAACCAGGTTTACAACTGAGCCAGGATCTTGGAATATGTATACAGTGCCCCCAGGTTCCTCAGTGGTAGAAGATGCCAACATGCATAGGACAAAAGTCAAGAATGAATGTCCGCAACATTGTTAATGCTCTCAGTTTTTGTTAGCGCGACTTTTCGGACCTCAGTCCTTCTTCAAATGCAACTTGAAGAAGGATTGAGGTCCAAAACATCGTGCCAATAAAAACTGGGAGCATTAACAGCGTTGCGGACATTTGTCCTTCACTTCAGTTATTTTATTTTGTCCAGCACCTGTGCCACTGTGGTTAGGGCTGGACGATATGGAAAAAAAACTATATCACGATATGGATTACTTTATATCACGATAACGATATATATCCCGATATAGCACAATTACATACGCTTTCCGTTATTCTCTTTAATTGCTCTTTATTTTTTCATGTCGCAAAACAACCTTTCTTTAAAATTGAGCTTTTTTGTTGTTATTTTTACGGTTACACAAACTTATAGTGTGTATTGTGACAACCTGAAATGTCATTAAATGATATTCAATTGTATACAACTGATAAAATTACTATCACGATATAAACGATATAGGAGAAAGGGCACGATATACACTTTTATATCACGATAACGATATATATGGTCATATTGCCCGATATACACTTTTATATCACGATAACGATATATATCGTCATATTGCCCAGCCCTACTCTGCGTTCTTGAACATGCAAAGCTCACTCACAGCGGAAGTTGCACTTCTCAGTCAGTGAGATGCGCAGGTAACTGTGTCTGCGGCCAAAGGAGTCGGTCAGGAAGGCGGAGAATGGCAGATCGTCCTTCAGCAGCACGCGCCGCCGCACATCTCTGGAGACCGGAGAGGAGGCCTACACAGGGACAAGGGACAGCAGAGACAACAGAGACAACAGTTTGTTGGGCCTACATATGGACAGCAGAGACAACAGTTTGTTGGGCCTACATATGGACAACGAGACAACAGTTTATTAGGCCTACATATGGACAAGGGACAACGAGACAACAGTTTGTTGGGCCTACATATGGACAGCAGAGACAACAGTTTGTTTGGCCTACATGTGGACAGCAGAGACAAAAGTTTATTAGGACTACATGAGGACAAGAGGCAGCAGAGACAACAGTTTATTAGGCCTACATATGGACAACGAGACAACAGTTTGTTGGGCCTACATATGGACAGCAGAGACAACAGTTTGTTGGGCTACATATGGACAACGAGACAGCAGTTTATTAGGCCTACATATGGACAACGAGACAGCAGTTTATTAGGCCTACATGTGGACAACGAGACAACAGTTTGTTGGGCCTACATGTGGACAACGAGACAACAGTTTATTAGGCCTACATATGGACAACGAGACAACAGTTTATTAGGCCTACATATGGACAAGGGACAACGAGACAACAGTTTATTAGGCCTACATATGGACAACGAGACAGCAGTTTATTAGGCCTACATATGGACAACGAGACAGCAGTTTATTAGGCCTACATATGGACAAGGGACAACGAGACAACAGTTTATTAGGCCTACATATGGACAACGAGACAACAGTTTGTTTGGCCTACATATGGACAGCAGACACAGCAGTTTATTAGGCCTACATGTGGACAAGGGCCATTAGACAGTAGAGACAACAAGCGCAATCAGAGGTGGTGTCCTGGGGGGTATTGTAAACACATGTTTGTTTGTTTGTTTTTTTGGGTGGGGGAGGGGTGGGGGTTATTTAGACAGGACAATGAACAGTGGAACAGGAAATGAGTGGGAGAGAGATGGGGGAGGATCGGGGGGAAATGACCCGGGTCGGGAATCGAACCCGCCTGTGTAACAGTTCAGTGCCCAGCCGACTAAGCCACGGCTGGGCCAAGAACATGATTTTTAAGTGATACGTCTGTTGATCATGTCTATCTGTCTATCAAATTAAGTGATAAACTTGCAAAAAGACAGCCCACAGGTGTCATTTACCGCAGTTAAGAAAATGAGGACTCAAGGTTCTTGATTTCCCACTACTACAGGGTTAACTTAGACCTCTGCTCCTTTACTACTGAGCCAAGTTATTGAAAAATACCTCCCTTGCCCTCGAGTGACGTTGAGGCTTATGTGACATCAATTTCTAATGGAACTGCAATAGAATGTTCCTATTTGCCTATAAGCCTAAGACAAATTTGGGAACAATTGAGCCACTGATGATGGAGTTATTGACAAATAACAGACAGACACACACACAGACAGACAGACAAAGACACAGGCAGACAGTGACACAGGTTGGTAGACACATTGACGCAATACCTGGCCAAACTCCCTCCAGAGGCCTAAGTAATAACTATGAAATAACTATGAAACACTGGCTAGAAAGAAAGGTGCGTGTCTTGATATGTATAAGGCATGTATAACACTCAGGAAACCTATGAAGGCTACACTACACTTTGTTTAGTCAGCTTTTAATGGCCAACCAATGAGTGCATGTAGATTGGAATTTCATGGTGCATAAATACCTAATTAACTGTAAACCAAGTCATGACATTGACCATGACATAAATAAACGACAAAAACATTATATATAATAATCCAACCCAAATTTTACTGGATAACATATTTCCTTTTAAGTTCATGCAATAATTTAAAAATAAATCTAAACATTGCGTCATTGTCATGCCATGTGAGGCTTGAATGACATCAGTATGCAAAAGGGGAAAGATACATTCATTACGCAGCGATTTGTTTATTTTCAGTTCCTCCTGAAAGGCTTTGTTGTGTGGTGCCTGAGGGCTGCTCTACTACATACAGTACTCCAGGGTCCCAAGTTCCTGTTTACAAAGGCCCCCAAAATACCTAGAAACGGCCCTGGCGGTTAACCATTTATAGCAGGTTATCAGGACATGAGAGAGGAAAGTGTGACCCCTTGTTCAACTCAGGTGACTCACGTCTCAGCAGGTGTGACTTCAGATAAGTGGCCTGAAATTAGGCCTACACAATAAAATAATGTCAGTTGCGGATGTAAATGGCAAGACAAGAGTCAAAACATGTAGGTCATGTTCTAGTAATAGGACAGTAGTGCGTTCATACACTTAGCTAAATTGCCCTACAGATTGTGGATGTTTACTTGTTGAACTTCTGGGACATGTGTTGGTTTGAACCGAAAACGCATCGTCTGGCAAGAGCGATGGATAGGCTACTTATCAGGTTGACAAAGACCAGCTATAGCTTCTTCAAGGCCCTGTCCAGCCACTATGAACACAAAGTTATACTAATAACGAGTCTAAACTCTGCAGCAGGAGATTGGCCAATCATTCCAGACGCACGACTGAGTGAACCTGATAGCCTCCAATATGTCATGTGGCTTTGCAAGCAGGCTGACAAGAAAGGGTTAAACAAATCGATCATAAACACCTACTTTGTAAGTCCGTGTGCACTTGTTATACAGTGTGGCAACACTCACCTGCACAGAATTAGCGTCACTTCTGTGCGTAACGGCCCTGGAGTACGCAGGGTCACTAGGTGCCAGGAGTTCAGTTTTGTTTTCTTCTGGCGTAGCACTTGAAAACCACCGCTGAACAAAGCTTATACTGCGAGTTCGCAGTGTCGTGGTCCTATTCAAGAAACTCATCGTCTCCGTGTGCTTACAAAGGCGCAAATATACACATGACAAATCAAAATATTAGTTCTACAACGGCACCAACTTCATGCTGCGTTCTCTCCTCAGTTGTCGCAAGGGCCTTCGTCAGAGGGGGAGTAGCCCCATGTCAAATCGCACGGCATGCTGGAATATGTTGTTTACTATCTATGATTTGCAGTGGAGAATTTCACCCATTGGTGGAGAGGCGTCAGTCGCTTGGCATCGATTGGCAGCAAGCAAGCAGGGCTTTGATAGAGTGCGCTGCCATTGGCTGGAAGTGGGGTGGGAAAGGCAGCTGTGTCTGTCAGATTGGTGCCACAAGGGGGCGCTGTTGGTCCGTATGTGAAACGACTGCTTTGCACTGCAGTCTCACAAATTGATTTTTTAAATTGCAGTAGCCCATACTATTTTATTGGTTATCATCGGTGAGAATACAGGTAGAGGAATAATTCACTATGTCTTTTGGGTAATTATTATTTGATATTTTTGGGTTATAGTCATAAGTGGTAAGGGGGCGGTCATGGGTTTAGGGTGGCAAGTCCTGACCTGCCAGGTTGGTGGTGGAGGGGGCAATTAACCAGTGCTCTACCCCGGGCTCCTCCATGACAGAAGTATCCTGAGTATGGTACCGTGCCACCACATGGCTCCCTTGGGGTGTCATATGGGAATATCCCCTTGCAAGGATCGGATGAGGCATAAATTGCAGTTTCGTTGTGAGCACTGCAGTCCTGTGGAGAGCTGTGTCAGAATGACGATAGGACTTTCCCAGCTGGGAAGATCACTATTAGAACATGCAGTGCTTTGGACATAAACAATCACATGGGGCCCTACTGCGAAAAGAAAGAAAACTAAAAAAAAATAATTAGTGTACTTAACCGTTAAGACACGCTGTTATAAATTTGCTGTTAGCAGAATGGCAACGACCAAGTCATAGTGCATTATTTACTAAAGACCCTGTGTTATGTTATAGAGTAGTGTAGTACCATGATAGTTACTGTAACTTTTCAATGTGCCACAGGCAGGCCCGCTGACAGGGGGGCAAAGGGGTATGTTGTCCCGGGCCCGGGGTGATAGGTGGCCCAGAATTGGGTCCCCATTACATTGTATGTATTGGGTAGGGGGCCCTTTCAGATGACTTTGTCCCGGGCCCAGCGAAAGCTGTCAGCGGCCCTGGCCACAGGAGGTAGCCAATGGCAAGCATTATGGGGCAACAGGCAGTATACGCTGATGTGGACTCTACACTCCTGCACAGAGCCGAAGTGCAACAATGTGCAGCCAGTGGTGTAGTCTACGTAGAACGCAGGTATACAGAGTTCACTTCAAAATGTCAGGGATTTCAGCATACCCACTTAAAATTGATTGATCCATTATGTAGAATAGCACAAATATAGGCCCCTATACAGTATACCCACTTCAAAAAAAGCTCAAATATACAGTATACCCACTAATAAAAAGTAGACTACACCCAGTGGTGTAGTCTACGTAGAACGCGGGTATACGGAGTATACCCACTTCTAAATTTCAGGGATTTCAGTATACCCACTTAAAATTGATTGATCCATTGTTTTGAATAGCAAAATTATATAGAGTATACCCACTTCAAAAAATGCTCAAATATACAGTATACCCACCATAAAAAAGTAGACTACACCACTGACTACACCACTGTGTGCAGCTGCTTCATGAGGGAGGAGGACTGACAGAGTGTTTTTGTTTGTGTGGTGCCAATCACGCAAAATATAGCCGTCTGATAACCAATAGGAATCATAAGAAGACCAGTGTGTGATAATTTATCCCCTTTAACTTGTATCCACAGTGCCTTGAGCAGAGCTTACTGTATGTCCAGGTGGTCGCTAGAGCAGTGCGTAGGGGGCCTAATGAGCCGTGGGTGGGCTGCTGAAGAGGCCCATTTTTTTCAAGTGCACAGTGTCCCTCCAGGGCTTGACATTAACTTTTTCAACCACTGGCCACTGTGGCTAGTGGTTTGCCCGAGTCACTAGCCATTCAGGTATTCCAGTAGTCACGGATTTTATATTGTTTTTCCTTCTTTATCATGATGGTGTACATCTAACCTTGGAAGATGAGGCGCTAAAACAAGATTAGAGTATAGCTTTCTACATGGAAGTATATCAAGCAAATAGAAACTGAGATACTGAGCTTTTTCTTGAACTTAAATACAAACCGTTGAAACACAAGGGGCAAACAATAGAATATAGGCTATGATGCGTATGTCATACCAAGGAATAAGCTGCCAGCCAAATTGGCTAGTGACACTGAAAGTATCACTAGCCACAGCCAAGTTTTACCAGCATTTGGCCGGTTGACTGGTGCCAGTTTCAAGCCCTGGTCCCGGAGCCCATATTAATTTATATTATATTATATTATATTAT
Source organism: Engraulis encrasicolus (assembly GCF_034702125.1). NCBI lineage: Eukaryota > Metazoa > Chordata > Actinopteri > Clupeiformes > Engraulidae > Engraulis > Engraulis encrasicolus. Next base: position 2,780,652 of record NC_085875.1, on the reverse strand, counting down.
ATTATATTATAGTATATTATATTATATTATATTATATTATTGGGATAATATAATAAAATATATAATATAATAGGCCTACCTATAGTATAGGCTAATATAATGCAATATAGGCCTAATATATATTTTATTATTATATAAATTATTGTTGTATTGTTGTAAGTATCCAGGTTGCCCGTGGAGCAGTACGTAGGGGGCCTGTAATGTGCGGTGGGTGGGCTGCTGAAGAGCACTTCAGCTACAGGGACGGAGTATGACTCCATGGGCCCCTGGGCCAGACAACAAGAAAGGCCCCCCTCCATGGACCCCTGGGCCAGACAACAAGAAAGGCCCCCCTCCCCCTCCATGGGCCCCTGGGCCAGACAACAAGAAAGGGCCCCCTCCATCCGTGTTGATAGTTTACAAAATGATTCAGGTTTTCATGTTGGGGGTTTTGGGAGTTGTTCTCTGATAACATTTGAAAATTCAGTTATTCAAAGTGTAATTTTAAAGCAATATGAGAATGGAAATATAGAGATTTGGCTTCAGAGCCCCCTTGACTCTTGGGTCCCTGGGCCTGGGCCCGGTAGGATGGATGCAGGCCTGTCACAACCAGGCAGGCAAACTAGGCAACTCCTTGAGGCCCCCAGATGAAAGGGCCCCCCCCTGCCCAACAGTTTGATGATAAAAAAAGGGGCCTCAAGTCCCTCGTTGCCTAGGGCCTCCTCAAATACTTTGAAATGACCCTGCATGTGGGTGAAGGTGCATCAGAGGCCACCCACATGCTTTCAAAGCAGTGACCTGTGATCCGGAGACCATCCCCCTAACCCAGCGTTTCTCAAACTTTTTCAGACCGAGGACCACTTTGCCTCCCCAATAATGTTCAGGGACTACCTGTCAACTGAATTCACAATTGAGGGGTGGTAATTTGACACTGCCAATTTCGATGCAGATCACTTCCTTTTTATTCACATTACATGCCTGTCTTGTTGTGGTGAAAATAAGACTTCAGCTACATTTAGCTTTGTAAGAATGTTACAATTATAGCCTACTGCTAGCTTGTCTAGGAAAAATAAAAATCCCCTCGCGGACCACCTGAGCTCTGTCGTGGACCACCAATGGTCCCCGGACCACACTTTGAGAATCACTGCCCTAACCATTAAGCCACAGCACAGCGGCCACATACCAGAGCTGCGGTACGGGAGGCCTCTCGGGTACGACTATGCAAACTTGGAGACCAATGGCATTTCACATCAGGGGCCACGACAGTAACCACCACGGTTACCACGGTTACCTGATACAGCACTGTCTCATTTCCCTGCTCTGTTTTTCTTTTTTTTAATCTCATGTGTCACCAACATTGTGCCCGCGGGCGCCAGGTAGCCCTCCAGGAGCTTCTGAGGTGCCCACCAAGGACGTTACTGTAATAAACAATGAAGACTACCAGATTTTAGTCACAGTTAATGCTTTTCTTGATTTAAATATGATATTATGTATTCTTTGCAACCTGTAAACAAATTATCATTCAATAATATTGTGATTTGAGAATGATGCCAAGACACCAGTAGAGGCTTTTGAACAAAAGGAGCCCTTGGGTAGCCCTCAGTAGCCCTCGGGTAGCCCTCAGTAGCCCTTGGTAGCCCTCAGTAGCCCTCGGTATCCCTCAGTAGCCCTTGGTAGCCCTCAGTAGCCCTCAGGGAGCTCTTAGTAGCCCTTGGTAGCCCTCAGTAGCCCTCAGTAGCCCTCAGTAGCCCTTGGTAGCCCTCAGTAGCCCTCGGGTAGCCCTTGGTAGCCCTCAGTAGCCCTTGGTAGCCCTCAGTAGCCCTTGGTAGCCCTCAGTAGCCCTCGGGTAGCCCTTGGTAGCCCTCAGTAGCCCTTGGTAGCCCTCAGTAGCCCTCAGTAGCCCTCAGTAGCCCTTGGTAGCCCTCAGTAGCCCTTGGTAGCCCTCAGTAGCCCTCGGGTAGCCCTTGGTAGCCATCAGACCTTGAAAGGTTGGGGACCCCTGTTCTATCTCATGCCACACCAGGACCAACAGGTACCTCAGATACTTGACTACTTGACTAATTTCACTAGATACAGATATTTAGGTGGCGGTGGTGGTGGGTGGCTCAGGTGTTTGAGGTGCCTTTCGGCAACCAGAGGGTTGCCGGTTCGAGCCCCGCTCTGCCTGACCCCACCGATGTGTTTGAGCAAGATACTTAACCCCACGTTGCTCCTGGTGCCACCGGTGCGTGAATGTAAATGTGAGTATGAATGTGATGCATACAATGTAAAGCGCTTTGAGCTCAAAAGAGCGAGATGGTGATATGTGAATGCAGTCCATTTAGCATTACCCTTGACATGATGCCACACCAGGACCAACAGGTACCTCAGATACTTGACTTGGACTACTTGAGTGATTTGACTAGATACACCAGTGTTTCTCAGCGGGGGCGCTACAGCCCCCCAGGGGCCGTTGGGGAGTCCTAGGGGGGCGTTGAGAAGTATGCAGCTGAGTGGGGGAGGGGCTCAATTCCCATTCGGGGAGTGTTAGTCTATTTTATTTTCCAATACTATGGAGGCCGTTGGAAGGCTTATGATGAGGTCAAGGGGGCATTGGGAGGCTTATGGTGAAGTCAAGGGGGCGTTGGCAGCATGGGTGCCGCGAGGGGGGGAAGGTGTTAGATTCTAAGGGCCCGGCTCTGACAGGGCCCCTGGAAGGATGTTGATGACATAATTTGTTATTTTGGGGGCCCAAAATTTGAATCTGTCATGGGGCCCTACATTTTTAGCGGCGCCCATGATTGGTAGGCTTATGGTGAGGTCAAGGGGGCATTGGAAGGCTTATGATGAGGTCAAGGGGGCGTCAAAAAATGTTGAGAACCACTGAGACACACCATCTTACACAGGGCCACTGACAGCTTTTGCCAGGCCCCAGACAAAGTCATCTGAAAGGGCCCCACCACCCAATACATACAATGTAATGAGGACCCACTATATACATTTGTTTTGTAATGTGTGCGATACTGTTTAATTTATCTTATACTGTAGAGTAGTTTGTCCAAATATGTTAGCCTGGAAAACCAGCGCCAACTGCTGGACGGCAAAATGTTTTGCCGGCATTTAGACATCCAATCCATTTAGGCTGGTTTATCAGGCTACAAATATGTCTGATGTGACAGTGATTTTTGTACCGAGGTTTCTGATTAGGCTACTCACTCAGTTCAGTTGTCAGGGGCTCTTGTAGGTTTGACCGGGCCCAAGATGAAGTCATCTGAACCTCCCACCTAATATGTGCAATGCAATGTAATGGGAACCCAATTCTGGGCCCCCTCTCTCCCTAGGCCTGGGACAACTGACCCCTTTGCGCCCCCACAACTAACTCTTTCGTTGTATTCCCTGCAGCTGTGTTTTAATCTACTGAATGAAATTACTTCACAACAGCCAATAAACTTAAAACACCAAAGTAATTTATTTTTAAAAAAACACAAAGATACAAAGAGACAAATGATTCCGACTGACACCTCTCCAAACAATGTAAAGAGCGTTTGATCATCACTGATTAAATAACACGTCGACACTGATAAAAAAAACAAACACACCACCCAGTTCAGCAGGAGAAACAAGAAGCAGGTTTAACACACAGAGCACATGGTCTAGACCACAACTCAACAATATCTTTATGACACTGAAAAAGGAATCCTTCAGCAATATCTGAAATGTAACTGCTGTTCGTATTAAATAATGGTGTTGTTCATATTAAATAATGTAGGCCTACTGTATGTCAAAATGAACAATGGAATGGTTCAGCGGAAAATATTAATGTGTGTTGCTCTGTCTTCATATCTTTTGAATGTCTTCATTCAAGCAAAGCATTTGTTCAACCAATGCTCTGCAAGTGGTAACTGTTCAATTCGAATCAATCTCTGCTATCAGTGTTCAGTGTTCATTGGTCAAATGTTTCTTATCCTCATTTTGCAAACATCATTGTGTCGTGATGATTCACACTTGAAAAACATCCCAATATTGTACAGAATCAATGCTTAGTGACTTTGGTCTTAGGAATAGCCTTACTCAGAATAAAGTGATGAATGGTCATAACATTTCAAATGTTTTTTGAGTATAGTGTACATGGAGTCCAATGTTAAAGTGGCCCAAAACAGCATTGCAGAAAAACACACAAAAAAACAAATCATTTCATAAGGAAATGTATTGTCCATCAATCAATATACTCGCACACACACAATACAATAAAATGGAACTATTTACATAAAAGCCTTTCATAAAAGTACTCAAGTCTAAAAAGACAAAAAAACGTAACATACTGCGATAAGTTCTGTATTGCTGTTTTTTTAATTGCAAAGAATTTTCATTATAAAGCATTTTGGAAAAAAGCTGAATACTTGAAGCAAGGTATCTACAAAGATCTCACACTTCATGGCTTTTCCATATTATCAAATCATCGACAAACAAAATGCGTCATCATACCTCGCATTCCCCCCCCCCCCCCCCCCCAAGTCTTTTTGGTATAGATTTGCTTCTGTATTGTTTGCACTAAAATGAACTTCATTGAACTCAATCCCTCCTCTGAACTGAGCCACCCAGAGGTTCTGACTCGGCCCCAGGCACGAGTCAAACTCTTTCAAGACAAAAGAAGAAAAGAAGAAGAATGGTTATAGTTACTTTGTGTTATTACTATTTTGTTGAGAGTTTTTTTTTGCTGTGTCCAGCACACCATGTTGAGGTTTTCTCCAGTCGTGATGTGACTGATCTAAACAGATCTTCCTGTATCTGCGTACCCTCTTCATTGGCCTTCTCCGGAATGTGTAAACACTCACAAACACTTTATGACAGAGATAGTCTCTGCCAATTACAAATAGTCCAAGTGTGACAGATATACATAGCCTATCAAACCCTTTACAAGATATTGAAATCCGCATCTGCATTTCACCAGTGGCACAGAGAGTATCATAGTAATATCGGTCCCAGCAAAACAGCGTACATTTTCAAAATGGCTTCCACGACTACATCAATGTAGGCCTACTACGTACAGATCAAAAAAGTGCAATTCCACTCAAGTTCAGTATAATAATAACAACAACCCCTCCTGGAGCAGTAAGGTTTTGCCCGTCTGCATCTGAGATGTTTCAGCGTTATATATATCTGCATACACATACTGTACAAAGACATTTCATTTACAAAATAATTAGTCAATATTTCAAACCACAGTATCTCCCCAAGGTGTATTGATATAGACGTAGAGCCTATATAAGATGTATTGCCATGTTGTAGTAAAGCAGGGGTGGGAAACCTTTTTCATTCGAGGAGGGGCCACTTCAAATTTTATGAAGTCCTCCCAGGGCCATACTACAAGTATGAACACAAAGCAGGATTTGCCCCTGCACTTTAGGCCTATATTGAAGGCAGCCACCTTAAAAACAGACCCCACCTTCACTAAACCCAGGCCTATAGAACCTTTTTCATTCGAGGAAGGGCCACTTCAAATTTTATAAAGTCCTCCAAGGGCCGTAACTATGAATACAAACCAGGATTTCCCGGATAGTAAACCTTTACAACAGACCCCACCTTCACTTAGGCCCCCTGAAAATATAACTTCATTGTATTGCAAAAGTAACTTAATTTAACATTTCTTTACAAAACATTAAAATTATGTTGGTAGCCGCAGACGGCCCTCGAGACATAGGTTCCACACCCCTGCTGTAAAGGGAAAAGTTAACCTGTTATATATCTGAGCATCGAGCCGCACAACTTCAGAGGACGTCTCTGATCTGGGGTGAATTTCTCGAAACCAAAGTTGCTTACTACATTAGCTACTTCGTTGCTTTCAATGCATTTTCCCATTGGCAACTACCGAAGTTGCTAACAGGCTAACAACTTCCATTTTAAGAAACTCAGCCCAGATATGACTGTGGCAACCCATCTGAATTAGTTCTGCATATGGACTGGACTCCCACATCAATGAAAAATCCCTGATATTGTTTTTTTGTGTTATTTTCTTTATCAAATATAGAAAAAAATGGCAAATTGCAAAACTTGAACAACGCATTTCAGCTTGCCAAAGCACAGTGTTGTACTACTACTAGTAGGGTTGTAGATCGAACCGATTGCTGTATTAGACTTTTAACTAGTAGAGCTGTGAGGATACACTTGACTCAAGAGGCAAAATAAAAAATATCATAGGTGAACAAAATAGGATAGCAGACAATATTTCTTTTTTTAAATCCACCGTGGAACACTATATATCACTTAAAATCATTTAAATAAACAAAAAAGCGAGAAAGAAAATGTAGGGTGAGTTCAGGTAAATTGGGCCACTTTTTTGCATATAAATTAATGGTAAAAAAGTGGCCCAATTTGCCTGAATTCACAATAGAATCAGATTCAGCACGTATTACAAGTATCGTCCATCGTTCATCATCCATCCTCCGAAGTGATGTGCCAGTGCCACACATCTCCACATGTTGCAGCTCTATGGGTCATGGGTCAGCTCTGTGTTCCCACAGCCCATTGATCCCACAGCCCAATGGTCCCACAGCTTATTCTTATAGCTCCATGTTCCCACATTTTAAAGAAATTATTCAAATATAGGCCCTATGTTCTACAACTCCATGTTCCCACATCTCTGGGTAAACTAAGACAATATGCATTTGAAACATAGGGCCTAAACTGGGATAAATTCCTAGAAATGTGGGAACATGGATCAGCAGGAATATAAGGTGGGAGCAGTGGGCTGTGGGACCAATGGGCCTAAAAAATAATGTTAAAAATCTTAGTGATGTGGGACCAATGGGCTGTGGGACCAATGGGCTGTGGGAACATAGACACGCTCCTGTTGCAACATGTTGACATCTCCCCTGTGCTTCCACTATGCCTGTTAAGACAAACCCAGCACTACGTGTACAAAAGTGACGCTGTCGCTCTATCCTATAATATGTACAATATATAGAAAAAAAGGGAATAACCTTTCACAAAAACGATATAATATATATAATATGGCTCTTCACTGCTCTGACCGCCCTTCAACCTCACTCCTACACAGCAGATATTTTGGTGTTAATTCAACACTCACAGAGTGAAATATAACACCCACGGTGTTGATCTTACTCTCTAAGTGTTAAATTAACACTGTCAAATTTACTGTGTATTGTCAGCTGAGGTGGTCAGAGGACACCAGTCCAACGTATTGTACAGCCCATAGAAAGCACAAGTTAAAGAGTACAAATCAACAGAAAATTCAAATGAGTGTGGAATTTTGAAATGTGACATGTGATGGTAAAAATGACCTGGGGTGCATTTCTCAAAACCGAATTTGCTTACTACTACTATTAGCTACTTTGTTGTTTTCGATGCATTTTCCCATTGGCAACTACTGAAGTTGCTAGCAGGGTAACAACTTCTCTTTTGAGAAATGCACCCCAGATCAGTAGAGCCACAGCCAATAACAGTGATAGTGATTTGTTGTTAGCAATGCAAAGAGGACATTATGTTATCCTCTTGGTTTTTTGTGTGCCATTTTAATCCTTTCCATTTTTTTGTCGGTGTAAGTTGCATTGATAAGGGTTATTGTGAAGTGCTGTCAAACAGACACCAGCCAGAGTCTTCTGAATCCTCCAGGGTGATTAGGAAATATCCATTTGATATGTCGGCCAAAAAAAACTTTTAGACTTTTAGAGCAGCTGGCATATCTAAGTGAATTTCATCATCCCACCGATGCCAAATAGTGTGTTGATTTACAGGAGAGGCTTCTGATGGCAGCCTCCAGGACATGAAAGGGCATGACGAAGCTCTGCGTCTTGATGACTAACGCTGTCAGATGTGAAGAGCAACTCCAGATGTCTACTTATTCTTCACACAAGGGGTGCGTTCCAATATGCAACCTTGCGTCCTCCACTCGTGCTTGTGGCCTCATACCAGGAGGTAATACATCATGATGACAGCACTGACAACAGCATTATATTTCAATATCTCGCAAAAGCTCAATAGTAGTCCTTTTCTCATTTTCAAACAGAATTGTAAATGAAGAATAGTCCCCCAAAAAATGTTTTGGCTAGGCCGACAGCAGGGAAACTGTAATGTTTTCTCCACGGAGGGGCCAGGAGGCGGGGCGAGGCCACAAGCCCAAGTGGAGGACGCAAAGTCGCATATTGGAACGAACCCCTTGTCACGGGCCAACCGACCGAATGGCTGACTAGTCTGTCAGCTAGACATTGTGTGCTTCAGCTGATGCGTATTAAGACGAGACAACAGGTTTATGACTAAACAACAGCTCACTAAAAAACACTGCATTGTAAGTGGACCACCTGGCAACGACACCTAACATATTTAGATATGGACATGAAAGCACATGTAGGCGTGCTGTGCTGTGCTGTGCTGTGCTGTGGTGCATTTCTCGAAGCAGTATTTGCTCACTACATTAGCTACTTTGCAGTTTGCAATGCACTTTCCCATTGACAAATACCCAAGCTGCTAACTAGCTAACAACTACGCTTTCAAGAAACGCACCCCTGTGTTGTATGTTTGTGGTGTGCACTGCACGCTGTGCTTGTGTCTTTTTCATGGCGGTAAGTGCTTACAAGATGGGGTTTGGAGTTTGTAGGTACAACTTCTATCCAGAATTGAGAAATGTGATGAAGAACTTCTGGGGACGTACTCCATACTCAAGTTAGTTAGCGCCAGTCATCGGTTGGTGCTCATCGTTATTATATTTTGACATCAGACGATCCGTTATCTGTTGATCTTCAATGTGCTTCATTAATGCAATGCTTTGTTTTCCTCAGTCTTTGAGACATTTTGATATGAAATGAAATGATGAACGAGAAAGTTCAACACACGAATGACTACAAGATTGAACTCATGACAATATTTCTGAATACAACAATAAACAACAATCAACAACCAAACAAAAAAACCCAACAACAACTGATTGACGCCAAGTGATCAAAGACACTTAGCCCTTGAGGGTTCTTCCCCTTGACCAGAAGGTACAAAGCCCTCTGGACACCCCCCCCCACCCCCACTCCTACCCCCATGAAAAAGGAGAAGGATGAGGTTCACAAGAATGGTCCTGGCCTGGCCCATGAGACAATGGGAACGCTCTCGATTTATTTTTGATCGAAAGATCATCAAGGGTTATGATGTTGATTAGGAAAAGCAGTTTGTGAGGAGGGGTTGAGGAGCGGTGGAGGAGGGGGTGAGGAGCGGTGGAGGAGGGGTTGAGGAGCGGTGGAGGAGGGGTTGAGGAGCGGTGGAGGAGGGGTTGAGGAGCGGTGGAGGAGGGGGTTGAGGAGGGGGTGAGGAGCGGTGGAGGAGGGGTTGAGGAGCGGTGGAGGAGGGGTTGAGGAGCGGTGGAGGAGGGGGTGAGGAGGGGTTGAGGAGGGGTTGGGGGGTTGAGGAGGGGTTAGCTGCAGTCACTCTACTCTACTCTATACACAGGTGCAGACTGGCTCCTAACCAGGGGCACGTGTCGGGCACCACTAGGGGTATGCGAGCACACCTCAGGGTGTACGTGGAGAAATGTAATAACAAGAAAAATATATGGAGTGCAGTCACATTGGAATAGAGGAGAACATATAGAGCATGAATGATTGTGGGGTACATGTCATATGACAAAACTGCTTAGGGTGTGCGCAGGACAAAAAAGGGGTTGGGAATTGGGAAACACTGGTTTAGGGAGGCAGGAGGGTGGAGGAGTGGAGGAGGAGAAGTGGAGGGAGTCTTGGTAGGTAAACGCGCTGGTCTCCTTTCTGTAGGGTGGGGGAGTGGAATGGAGGGTGTGCTGGTCTCTCCTTCCTAGTAGTAGTAGTTAGGAGGGCCAGCAGGGTGGGGGAGAGGAGGGAGTGTGATGACTGGTCTCCTTGCTGTAGTTTAGAGCAGTGTTTCCCAACCAGGGGTACGTGTACCACTAGGGGTACGCAGTCACACTGCAGGGGGTACTTGGACATTTGTTATATTTTTTAAGCGATAAAGAACATGAATTAAGGGGTACTCGTGGCACAACTAAGAGGTTTTGGGGGTACGCAAGACAAAAAAGGTTGGAAAACACTGGTCTAGAGGGCCAGGAGAGTAGGGGAGAGGAGGGAGTCTGATGGCTGGTCTCCTTGCTGTAGGGTGGGTGAGTGGAGAGGAGGGCCTGCTGGTCTCCTTGCTGTAGTTTCGAGGGCCAGCAGGGTGGGGGGAGTGCAGGGGAGGGAGTCTTGGTTGGTAACCGCTGGTCTCCTTTCTGTAGGGTGGTTGAGTGGAATGGAGGGTGTGCTGGTCTCTCCTTCCTAGTAGTAGTAGTTAGGAGGGCCAGCAGGGTTGGGGAATGCAGGGAGTCCGATGACTGGTCTCCTAGTAGTAGGCCTTCCTACAGTGCCAGGAGGGTTGGGGAACGCAGGGAGTCAGATGACTGGTCTCCTAGTAGTAGGCCTTCCTACAGTGCCAGGAGGGTTGGGGAGTGCAGGGAATCTGACGACTGGTCTCCTCCACAGCTGCTGCTGCTGCGTCGGTGGGCCTTGCTGCAGGACTCGGACGAGGGCGAGGGGCTCTCCGCCTCCATCATGCTGGGGTAGGTGAAGATCAGACTCGGGGCGCCGCCCACCGCCGACACGGACATGGGCGTGGAGGCCGGCAGCACCGGGGTGTTCAGACTCTCCACCGCCGCGTCGCTGCAGAACACGCCAACGCCAACGCCGCCACTTCCTCCCATGGCCATGGGCTTGATGACGGAGGAGGGCTGAGGCTTGCTGCTCATCTCATCGTCCTCCTCGTCATCGTCGTCTTCGTCCTCGTCGTCCTCATCGCTCTCGTCGTCCTCCATGGGCTCCTGTTTGACCACCACGGGGTTCAGGTGGTTGACGTGGCAACGCTGCTGGGTTGCCATGGCGGCGGCGGTGGTGCGCATGGAGAGGGAGAGCGGGGCGCACTGCTGCTGTTGAATAAAGGAATGAAGGAATCAGTGGATGAATGGATGGATGATTTTATTTGACATCCTCAGTTCTTATATAGAATGACCTAAATACATGATTAAGTTCTATTCAAACCGCACCACATAGGCCTACTTAAATAACACTATAACACATTCTTAAATAAAAAAGAGCGTCAGGATAACACAATAATGCTTGAAATAAGGATGCAAATTATCGATTAATTCATTAATCATTAGTTGATTGCCTTATCAATCGACTTACGATTAATTGATAAGCGGCGTTTTTCCCCCGAAATCTCAAAGTTTCTCGGAAAAAAAAGAAAAAAAATCTCAAAATTTTAATACAAAATTGAGATAAAATACTAAATTTAAATTAATTATATTTAAATTCTTTAATCCAAAGGTGATTTAAATATCCCCTCTTAACACACACTCTTCAATGTCCATTTCACCTGGGTCTCTTGTCAGTTCTACTGTTGATTAATTGCGATAAATGTTTTTTTCGCTTATCGATTAATGCATTGATCAATTAAAGTTGATTAATCGATTAATTGTTTGCATCCCTAGCTCGAAAGCTTAAATCCATTGTGGTCCTACGTATGATGATTTAATGTAATATAGTGTAATGTAATGTAGTGTAGTACCTGCTGTGTGTCGTGATGGTGGTAGTCGTCGGGGAGTTTGCAGACGGGGTTGTAATGTAGTGTAATGTAATGTAATGTACTGAAGTGTAATGTAATGTAATGTAATGTAATATAATGCAATGTAGTGTAGTGTAATGTAATGTAGTATAATGTAATATAATGCAGTACATTACCTGCTGCGTCTCGTGGTGCCGACGGGGTTGTAATGTAGTGTAATGTAGTGTAGTGTAATGTAATGTAGCGCAGCGTAGTGTAGCGTAGCGTAGCGTAGCCTAATGTAGTGTAATACCTGCTGTGTCTCGTGGTGGTGGTAGTCGTCGAGGAGTTTGCAGACGGGGTTGTAATGTAGTGTAATGTAATGTAATGTACTGTAGTGTAATGTAATGTAATGTAATGTAATGTAATGCAATGTAGTGTAGTGTAATGTAATGTAATATAATGTAATATAATGCAGTACATTACCTGCTGCGTCTCGTGGTGCCGACGGGGTTGTAATGTAGTGTAATGTAGTGTAGTGTAATGTAATGTAGCGCAGCGTAGTGTAGCGTAGCGTAGCCTAGTGTAGTGTAATACCTGCTGTGTCTCGTGGTGGTGGTAGTCGTCGAGGAGTTTGCAGACGGGGTTGTAATGTAATGTAATGTAGTGTAATGTTCTGTAATCTACTGTAGTGTAATGTAATGTAATCTACTGTAGTGTAGTACCTGCTGTGTGTCGTGGTGGTGGTGGTGGTCGAGGAGTTTGCAGACAGGGTTGTAATGTAATGCAGTGTAATGTTCTGTAATCTACTGTAGTGTAATGTAATGTAATGTTCTGTAATCTACTGTAATGTAATATAATGTAATATAATGTAGTACATTACCTGCTGTGTGTCGTGGTGGTGGTGGTCGAGGAGTTTGCAGACAGGGTTGTAATGTAATGCAGTGTAATGTTCTGTAATCTACTGTAGTGTAATGTAATGTAATGTTCTGTAATCTACTGTAATGTAATATAATGCAGTACATTACCTGCTGTGTGTCGTGGTGGTGGTGGTGGTCGTCGGGGAGTTTGCAGACGGGGTTGTAATGTAATGCAGTGTAATGTTCTGTAATCTACTGTAATGTAATGCAATGTAATGTTCTGTAATCTACTGTAATGTAATATAATGTAATATAATGTAGTACATTACCTGCTGTGTGTCGTGGTGGTGGTGGTCGTCGGGGAGTTTGCAGACGGGGTTGTAATGTAATGTAATGTAATGTTGTGTGTAGTGTAGCGTAGCGTAGCCTAGTGTAGCGTAGCCTAGTGTAATGTAGTGTAGTACCTGCTGTGTGTCGTGGTGGTGGTGGTCGTCGGGGAGTTTGCAGACGGGGTTGTAATGTAATGTAATGTAATGTAATGTAGCGTAGCGTAGCCTAGTGTAGCGTAGCCTAGTGTAGCGTAGCGTAGCGTAGCCTAGTGTAGTGTAGCGTAGTGTAGTGTAGTGTAATACCTGCTGTGTGTCGTGGTGGTGGTGGTCGTCGGGGAGTTTGCAGACGGGGTTGTAATGTAATGTAATGTAATGTTCTGTAATCTACTGTAATGTAATATAATGTAATATAATGTAATGTTCTGTAATCTACTGTAGTGTAATATATTATAATGTCATGTAATGTTCTGTAATCTACTGTAGTGTAATATAATATAATGTAATATAATGTAATGTAGTGTAATGTAGTGTAGTGTAGTGTAATACCTGCTGTGTGTCGTGGTGGTGGTGGTCGTCGGGGAGTTTGCAGACGGGGTTGTAATGTAATGCAGTGTAATGTTCTGTAATCTACTGTAATGTGATGTAGTGTAATGTTCTGTAATCTACTGTAGTGTAATGTAATGTAATGTTCTGTAATCTACTGTAATGTAATATAATGTAATATAATGCAGTACATTACCTGCTGTGTGTCGTGGTGGTGGTGGTCGTCGGGGAGTTTGCAGACGGGGTTGTGGGCCACCAGCATGAACTCCAGCTTGTCCTTCTCCTTCTGAAGGACCTCGATCTCTTTCTGGAGGTCAGCCTTCTCTTCCTCCAACTTCTCCGTCTCCTAATAATAATATAATAATATTAATAATAATAATAATAATAATAATAATAATAATAATAATAATAATAATTATTATTATTATTATTATTATTATTATTATTATTATTATTATTGTTATTATTATTATTATTATTATTATTATTGTGTTTACTGTTTATAGTGCAATATCATCATACACCCACCACACACTTATCTGCTTCTCTGTCTCCTAATACAATAATAATAATAATAATAATAATAATAATAATAATAATAATAATAACAACAATAATAATAGTAATTATAATTATAATATAATTATAATAATGTTTATTGTTTATAGTGCAATAGTATCATACACCCACCACACACTTATCTGCTGGGGAGTGAGCTAAAAGTTCTAAAACACACCAGAAAGGTGTTTCTGTAACTACAAGTGCTCCTTATAAGTGGTTTTCAGTGAAAATGCTGAAGAGAAGGTGTAAGAACACTTCAATAAATTTGAATAAGAGAGTCAACTCAGGGTAATGTTATGTAACACGAGGTGTAGGGACCATATTGGAAATAAGTGTTTTACGCTTTTACATATAATCCCTTGGATACCACCCATTGTCTTCCTTTATCCATAAACAAACCCAGCACGTTACGGAATAATGGCATTTTCCCTGGTGAGCAAGAAGATAGTTCCACAGAAAGCACTGGTCACTGATTGTGAAAGGGATTCAGGTCCTGCTTATTCCGATATTACAAAGTACATCTTGGGTGTAGCAAAGAAAAACACATACACATCCGTCTCAAAAATAGGTGATATAGCAAAGTCAGCAACACCAAGCTCCCATTTCTCTTATTTAATGTGTAACGATTTGGGCAGCATACACTTCACCATATCTTAGTGTTGCATCTTGGGTGTAAACCACTAATACTGTGAGCCTGAGGTCAAGGTACCTGTTTGAATGCCAAAATATGATCAAAGTTAGAAAACTCCCTTTGGCACAAATGTAAGTGCCAAAAAAGAATGCCTCCTCCTTCGTTTTTTCTTCTTTTTTTACAGGAATCCTTATCTTCATATATTGCCCTGCCCTTTCTTGGAAACCTTACATTGTTTTCCTAACCACAATTGCATCATCAAGCACAAAGCAAGACCAATGAAATGTGTTCTTACTCCTTGAAGCATCTCGGTGAGCTCTCTCCTTCTGTTGCGACATTTGGCGGCGGCCAGCTTGTTCCGCTCCCTCCGCACCCTCCTCTTCTCCTCCTCCTCCGGAGTCAGCTGAGGTGAAACACAAAAACAATTAGGAAATCAGATGTGCAACTCCATAGAATTAGAAGAAAAACAATTATGAAATCAGATGTGCAATTCCATAGAATTAGAAGAAAAACAATTATGAAATCAGATGTGCAATTCCATAGAATTAGAAAAACAATTATGAAATCAGATGTGCAATTCCATAGAATTAGAAGAAAAACAATTATGAAATCAGATGTGCAATTCCATAGAATTAGAAAAACAATTATGAAATCAGATTTGCAATTCCATAGAATTAGGAAAACAATTATGAAATCAGATGTGCAATTCCATAGAATTAGAAGAAAAACAATTATGAAATCAGATTTGCAATTCCATAGAATTAGAAGAAAAACAACTGCACCTGCAGATTGACAATAGCAAGTTAAATAAGTTACACATATATCATAATATCACAAGTTTACCAGCTGCTTCAGAATTCCAAGTTAATCCTTATTGTAAGTTGTGTGAAGCTTTGCATTGCACCTTTGTCTTCAAATAACATACACAACTTAAAGGGACAGTTTGGTCAATTTCAACATGCAGTTGTATTGCTCACGCTACCCTTGACTTGTCAGTACCTGGTGATGCCACATTTTTCGGCTCAGCCCTTTCCGAGATATGAGCAATTCTAATGGGGGCAGCGTTTGTTTACATTTTTAAAAAATGAAACATAGGCCAACTCCAAATATTTTCCCAAAAGGTACTGCTGTTTGCTAGTTGTTTGCTGATGTTTTATAACCTTTTGGATGTTTTTGGGAATAAATAAACATGTTTTTTTACATGTAAACAAAGAGCTGCCCCCATTACAATGACCAGGATCTCGGAAACGACTGAAGAAGAAGAAAAAAAAATCTCAGGCACTGACAAGTCCAGGGTAGTGTGAGCATTACAACTGCATGTTGAAATTGACCAAACTGTCCCTTTAACACAACGTACAATAAAGATTTAAATTAACTAAAGAACTTAAATTCTGAGGCAGCTGGTAAAGTTGTGATTTCAAGTTGTAAATTGCTGTTGTCATTACAGTGTATAGCAGAATTAATTAACTATGCAAATGATCATGACTTGTTATCACTGATATCATTTTTTACAGAGTACAGTCATTTTCAAACTTTTCCACAATGTCAGTGTTTTTTTTCCAAACTCTTCAGCCTGTGTATTTCATCAGCATGAGAACTTCAAGCCTTGACTGGACTGGAGAGGTGGTGGCGGGGTCATCGCTAGGGTACTAGGCTACAGTAGTCATAGTTGCGGTGGTTGCGATGCTAGTTACTAGGTGAATCACGCTAGTTCTGTTCTCGGACGTCATTCTTTGTGTGTCTGCAACTGCCTCAACAATGGCTTCCCCTGTCTAGAACGCTGATGTTCCCACAGCAGGGCACATATCTTACAGTACATAAGGTTAAGTGGACAAAAAAGTGAATACATGTGGGTGTTATGACCTAACTCAGGGGTGTCAAACTCAAATTGACTGAGGGCCAAAATCAATATCTGGAACGAAGTCGCGGGCCGAACTCAACATTTATTTTTAAAAATGAACTAAAATTGTGTGTACATGCACTCCATATTCATAGTAAAATTTCACACACACTCTTTCCCATCATATTTGTTTGTTCAAATGTGTCTGCACATCCAGTGACACAGCAAATTTCATGTTCAAGTCATGTTACACTATAATTAAGGTGTATGTGGGCCAATTGTAATAGATATTTGAAATGATCTCGCGGGCCGAATAAAATGGCTTTGCGGGACAAATTTGTCCCCCGGGCTTGAGTTTGACATCCCTGACTAACTATTCAGACTACAATTTTGATGGTGGTGCACTGTAAAAAAAAAATGCAGCCAGTTAAACATAAAAAAGTAAGTTGCCCTGCTGCTGCCTTAAGTCTGTAAGTTAACTCAGCTTGAGGCTTATATTTGTGTCAACTCAGAAATCAAAGTTTCAAGTTTCATTGACTTAATGTTTTACAGTGTGGAAAAGCATCTGTCTCAAATCACAACGTAAGGTCCACTGTCCCAACCAACACCCTCGATTTGTTTATTTTGAGGTACTATAATATTGGCTTTAGTTCTACTTGTATATGGGTCAAAGACTTTTTTTGGGTTGCTTAGACGTCAGGTGGCGCAACAACATCTAATGCCCATAAATTAATAGGTAATTGGTGGTCGGTGCTCCAATGAGGCTGCCAGCGACCCTATCTGCAGTAAGAGGCTACAGCCTGCTCCCCTGTTGGTCTCTTTTGCGTCGTCCGAGGCCGTAGAGTAGAGTCAGAGATTCTTTAAGTAGAGATATGCCAACATAATAGGTTGCTATGGGCACCTAACATGACCAGGTTCCGGTCTGCCTTAAGGGGCGTGTCATAATACTCCTAGCATTGAATAGAACAGTCCTCAGGTCTGCCTAGGTCTGCCTAAAGGGGGATCCCCCCCAATAATAGAACCCGGAAACAATGGACCAATGGAACTTCTCTCTCTCTACTCTCTCTGGTAGAGTATGGTTATTATATTACTATTACAGCATGCCACTGGTGGTTAAAGGTGCTATGCCCTCACCTGTTCGTCCCTCTTGCGTCGTCCGCGTGCGTCACCGATGGAGCGTATGACTCCAGGCCTGGAGAGTGACCTAACTAAGCACCGCCCCCTCTCAGCTGTCTCCTTCTCAACGCCCCCCTAGGGCTCACCAACGCCCCCTGAAGCCTGCTCTCACCTGTTCGTCTCTCTTGCGGCGCCCGCGGTCATGTTATGACATAAGTGTTTTAAAGGGTTAAAGCCTGTTCACCTGTTCGTCCCTCTTGCGGCGCCCGCGGGCATGTTATAACACACAGTGTTTTAAAGGGTTAAAGCCTGTTTACCTGTTCGTCCCTCTTGCGGCGCCCGTGGGCGTCCCCGATGGAGCGTATGACTCCCGGCCTGGAGAGGGCGGTGTGACCTAACTATGGTTATTGTATGGTCCCTCACCTGTTCGTCCCTCTTGCGGCGCCCGTGGGCGTCCCCGATGGAGCGTATGACTCCCGGCCTGGAGAGGGCGGTGTGACCTAACTATGGTTATTATTATTGTATGGTCCCTCACCTGTTCGTCTCTCTTGCGGCGCCCACGGGCGTCCCCAATGGAGCGTATGACTCCCGGCCTGGAGAGGGCGGTGTGACCTAACTATGGTTATTATTATTGTATGGTCCCTCACCTGTTCGTCCCTCTTGCGGCGCCCGCGTGCGTCCCCAATGGAGCGTATGACTCCCGGCCTGGAGAGGGCGGTGTGTCCCAGCAGGGCGTGCGTGGTGGTGTGGTGGTGGTGTCCTCCAGAGAGGCCGGCGGGGAGGCCGTAGGGGTGCGAGCGCGTGTACGGGCTGGACATGGAGGTGATGACCGTGGGCTGCACCATCCACTGGAGGTCCTGACTGGTAGTGATGGCGTTGATGGTGGGGATGAAGGCACTGCTCGAACCCGGCATCTCGATACGGTATTTCTGTTTGAATAAATAAATAAAGGAGAGAGAGACAGAGACAGAGACAGAGACAGAGACAGAGACAGGGAGAGAAATACTTAGTGACATGGCCTGGAATCTGGAGTATGTCATGTTATACTGTAGATATGACTGTTGCTGGGAAAAGGCGAGAGAGATAGACAGAGAGAGAGAGAGAGAGAGAGAAAGAGAAAGAGAGAGAAAGAAAGAATTATATACAATTCTTGGAATACAGAAGCACAAAATGTGTTGGCACCTGGCTGAGATGTAAGCCATTTATTTACCAATGCAACATTTGTTTTTGTGAGAGAAAGAGAAAGAGAAAGCAAAAGAAAGAGAAAGATAGACAAAGAGAGAGAGAGAAAGAGAGACAGAAATACCTAATGAAATGGCCTAGAATCTAGATTATGGCCTGTTATACTGTAGATATCACTGCTTGTTTACTGGGAAAAGGAGAGAGAGAGAGAGAGAAAGAGAGAGAGAGAGAGAGAGAGAGAGAGAGAGAGAGAGAGAGAATACAAAATGAAGACTGGGGCTCTACAAGAGCAGGGTCGCCCCTCTCAACCTTCAAGAAGCAAGTCAAGACTCATCTCTTCCAAGAGAGTTTCCCTACATAACATAACTAACTCTTCTCACATCTAATCATGGGTACTAACCTGAACTACATTTCATAGGTCTTTCACTGTTCTTCTGCTATCTATCTGTTCTACATTACATGTATACTGCTGTACTCTGTACTAACTCCTTACTCTGTACTTGAATCTTAAATCTAGACTCAAGACAAAGCTGTTCTCAGATGCTTTCCTCTATATCATTCTTATTTTTATTTTTATTTTTTTACCATGTGTTTCATCTTAATGTTTAAATTTTCTTTGACTCTAATTTCTTTCTTTCTTTCTTTCTTTCTTTCTTTCTTTCTTTCTTTCTTTCTTTCTTTCTATCTTTCTTTCTTTCTTTCTTTCTTTCTTTTTGCATTTGTTTTTTGTGAAGCACATTGAGTTGCACCTATGAAATGCGCTATACAAATAAACTTGCCTTGCCTTGAATATCCTCCTTGTAAGCCACTCTCGTCAAAAGCGTCTGCTAAAAGTAATTTAATGTAAAGTAATGTAAAACGATTGAAGAAAATGACAGAGATCATGGCCTGTTATAATGCACACATCGCTGTTTGATGTTCTGAGCCTGGGGGGAAAAAAATCTAGTTACCAGCATTCACTAAGAGCAGCTGTTTCCGGTTAAGAGAAGTTTCCAGTTAATATGTTCTTCTCTTCTTTGGTAGTCCAATGGGGGAATAAGTTGGATACAGTCATACATTCTTTTCACCGATAAGAATTTCCTAAGCTGACAAAGTGCTTGGTCATACAGTATTTTACAGTACATTCAACGGCTTCAGACTATTTTTTTAAGTGTCTGCCAAATGCAATGTAATATCACATTAGGCCAGGCGTTCCTAACCTTTTCCAACTC
>NC_085875.1:2730877-2750877 GCF_034702125.1 Engraulis encrasicolus | reverse complement strand
GTTCTTTTGTTCCCCAGGGATTGCGCGTCCGTCTAGAGCCGTCTAGAGGCGGTCCGACGTCATAGGCAGTGGCGTGTGACAGACATGTTTAAAGTCCGTTGCGAAATTGTTTGGCGAGGAAGGGAAAGGCATGAAGCTGACCACAGACAACATGTATGAGGCTTTGGCTTTAGTTTGGCCGCAGCGCGCTCAAAACAAGTTTCTTCATAAGCAACCTCCTGACAGACACTGGCTCGAAGTGAGGACAAAGAAGCCCAGCTGCGTGCCGATGCTTTTATACCCTCGGCTACATTGGAAGAATTTCAAGGAAGTTGGGACTATTCCACAAGTCTTTGTTCGGTGTTAGACCTTGGATAGCATTTGTGTTGTTGTAGAAACGCAGGCATACAAGATAGTATTTTGGCTCTGCAATACGAAAATGTCCTTGGTATGTTTATCGGGTGTGCCAAAAAGCAAATAATATCCATATTAGCCCATTCATTACACCAGGAAGTAGCTCAAACGGCGAGCGCTGTGCTGTGCTGTGCCGTGCGCGCGGATGGCTGACAACAAAGCACGGATTACATTGGCCTAAAAATAGCCTAATCCTGACATCTACCTGTTGGTCAATACCGAGCGCAAAAGCTCGCCAAAATGTGCGCTCATTTCAGAAACTGACTGCACAATACACGTTTTTACAGAGCACTAATGTATTGAGACTACCATTATGCAGAACCAAAATAACTGGAGTGCAAATTATTCTCAGGCAAATTAGAGATATTATATAGGTGGATATTTCATAGAAACAATTTGCCATATAACAGCTGTTTGCAATTGAATTACAATGTAATAATTTTCAAAGCGAATGATGCGAATGACTTAGAACTGCTCGCCAGATTTCGCCTGATTTTGGTTCAGGTTAAATGCTCCTGATTGTCACGAGTGTAGCCTACCCACGTAAATGTGATGATTATTTTAACTCTAGATGCCATTCTTACCGGCTGATTGCAGCATGAACAGGGTAAGCTATCCTGACTAGATGTCTACGACATTGCAATAATGACCGGATTCCTGCGTTCCGGATGGGGGTAGGTGCTGAGCTGTCGGTTTACGCACATATAGACGCACATTTACGCAATTCCTCATCTGGCGCCCACGACTTCTACCCAGTTGGCTAGTACTTCCATGCCAACACAAACACATATAGGGAACTTAAGGTGGAAGTCTGAAGTCTGATGTCAACTGAGACTGTGTTGTTGATAGCCAACCAAACTGATAATTATTAAGGGACAGTGCGCAGCAGCAACTCTGGCGTCCTCTGCTTACATGTCTGCTGTTATCATTGTGTCATGACACCGACAAAATTTGCCATCCAGAAGCCATCCTGCGATCTATTTGTTCCTCTCGATTGGAAGACTTGCGGGAAGCAGAGCATTTCACACTGATAAGCTATTCCCAGTCAGTGGTATTCTGTCCCGAGGTTTCATCATCCTTTCACCGGCATGCACGCTGGGTAGGGAGAAAGCTTCCTCCTAATAATGACCACTGTTGAAAAAACACCATGTCACCAATAATACGGATGAGACTGAGGTAACCTACCTGGTGGCGCGAGGTAGAAACTTGACCGGCAAAACTACTGTTGCAACTTGGGAACGAGTCCGTCGGTGGCGGAGGAGACGCGCTGCTCTGAGATGTGTCGTAGCTCCCGTAGTCCTGGTACATGTTCCGGGGGAGAGGAAGCAGACGGTGGTTACAAAACCAAACGGGAGACTAGCCTACACTCACACCGTCTTCCCAGTGAACAGACCTTCCATGTAGCCTACGACGTCGGCGTATAATTGTTGTATAGCCTAGGCTACAGTGAAATGCAAAACTGCAGTTACAGGACAAAATTAAACGTGCTCCCAAACACGACTCAAAACAAAATGTAACAGACTGAAGGTTAAATAACTTCGTAGAATAGAATATCCAGACTAAAAACACAAAATGTAAAATCCTATGTCATGTAAATGTTTCGTTGGATGTCAAGGTGTCGACATGTAGTCTACTATGTTATCTCAGGTGTATAGACCAAACGAAAGCCATCGAAGCAGCACCTACTTTCCGCAGTCCAGTGTTCGTGCCCAAGTGGTGGATGAGTCACAGGTACGAGGCAAAAAGTCAGGCTGTTCTACTATAAGATTCAAAATGTAGTTTTTTTTTCTTATGAGGAGCAAATGTTGTCCTGTTCCTTATCCCTTACTGGCTGTCTCTGCCAGCCTAACCTATGATTCACTCCAGTCACACCAGTCTATTCTGCAACTCCGCTTCCAACGCCAACTTCACTTGGTACGTCATCGTTCGAGGAGGCGTAGCTGAAACCAGAAGTGTCTTGGGTTGTGGGAAGACTTCTTGTCCTAATTTTGTCATTTAACTTGTGATATGACCAGGGCATTTAAGACAATGTTTTGTATGCCATTAGTAAATTCGTCGTGCGGTAGCGACATTGAAAAATAGGTTTTAAGAGGCTATACGGCATAACAGATTTTTTAACCAATGGTTTCGTCCATTGACGCATGTTTCCAAAAATGGTCAGTTGCGTCAGAGACACGCGTGTGGGTTTCCTTGGAAAAGGCAAGCTGAAGGCAGCGCGTCAGCGACAGGAGGGATTCCCTGCTACAGTTTTTTTTTAAATTCAATGTTCAAAGTAGGTGATTTAAACCTGTCGGACAGCAAAGCCGAGGGAATTGGGCAACTTGAAAAGATTTCATGTTGTGCATATCTGTGTATTGACTTGCTTCTGCGCCAATCTATGGAGCATGTTCGGGTGAAGAATATGTTAGTGAGGGAACGCTCTGAGGGAACTGATGTGATGTAGCCTATGCAGATATTAATCATTCCTCAACATATAACGTGCCCAACAGACAGATTGCCATTTGCCGATCTTCTCAGCGATACCAGTGAAATTACAAAGTAGGCGAAGGGTAATTTAACTACTCTGCTATGGCATCATTAAGTCAAGATCATCAGGACACGATGGATAAAGGTTAACATCGATACAAAGTTGTGTTCTCCGTTCGAGTTTCCCCTTAAGGCCTACACAATACGATTTAAAGTAATTTGTGTTCCATCTGGCAACGTGTGTGGGTTTTTCTTTCTTTTGTTTGTTTAGGACGATGACGTTGTTATTCCAGATGCGTCTGGAAACATCATATTCTTCATCTGTTTTTTATGTCGATCTGGCAAACAAACTTTAGGCTACCTATAGGTCATGTAGACCCACCACAACACCCCAGAAAATCTACCGCAGTTGCGTTGTGCATTGCATTAAACTTTGGTTAGGCCTAGCTATGTGCACTGCAGATCTAGTTTATCATGCGACTTTAATTTCACTGGCAGTATCTTTAATTTCATTCCTTAGCCGTGTGGCAAAGAACGGCTTGGGCCCGAACAAGAGGTCAGTGATTCATAGATGGGATATATTTTGCTCTGATTGCGTCGTCATCAAGCAGCAGGTTTACATTAAATCTGTGTCGCGCGTCAGCGACAGCACGAAGTCTAATCCAGAATCGGCATGTGGTGTGACGTGGGGTGTTTATTAGTCACTCGGAGTGTCACTGGAGTCACTAAACCGTTATGATATTTAGCCCTGTAGCTCATTAGCAGACTGGGCATATTAGCCATGAATATTTTGTTCTAGGTTTGAAACATAGGCGCATACCTACACACGGCCTGTTAAGAGCGTTAGAAGGTGTCACTGAAGAAATTAATGTGCTGTCAAAGACCTCTAGTTCTAGAAGAAAAGGAAAAGGCATTTGGCTTATCCATCATTATAATAGGCTACAGAAATGTAAGAAATATGGAATCAAGCAGGCCTAATGTGCAAAACATTTTTGTTGGCTATTGTTTCGGGGGAAAGGGCTTATGACATCCTTGTAACATGACAAGGAGTGCGTTGCAATATGCGACCTTCCCTCCTCCACTTGCCTCTCGTCATGATGACATCACTGACAACAGCATTATATTTCAATATTTCAATATCTTGCAAAAGCTCAATTTGTAGAGTCTTTTTCTCATTTGCAATTGGGATGGTGAATGAAAAACAGTCCCTCAAAAGTTGTTGTGGCTAGGCTGACAGCTGGGAAACTTTATTGTTTTCTCCACGGAGGAGGGGCCAGGAGGCGGGACGAGGAGACAAGCGCAAGTGGAGGAGGCAAGGTCGCATATTAAAACGCACTGAAGGAGGGCCCCACAGGATTAGGCCTATCTCAAGATGCATGTCATCACACACCTCATTAGGATTTAATCTCCTGAACGCACACAGCCTACAACAGCACAGATGAGATAATGTGCAGCAAGCAACAAGTGAAAACCACCTGGGGTGAATTAGGGACATAGGGCAGCCAGCCGTGGCCTATGTAATGTTGGCCTTGTGATCGGAAGGGTGCGAGTTCGAATCCCATATTATCATCAATGGCTGAAGTGGCGTTGAGTAAGCACTCCACTGTAGAGATGGGACCGATCCGATCCAGTATCGGGATCGGGTGCCGATATCAACATATTTCACGTATCGGAAATAACCGATCCACCCCTAAGATTTCCGATCCGCTATTCTCCTGAAAATTCTCATTTTCTCATTCTCCAATATTCTCATTTCCCCCGCTTTGCTGCTGCAAGATGTGGAATGGATTTCCGAAACGGAGGCCATCTCAATGATCAGAGATTAAGTACGCCTCCGTTCCAGAACTCCATGCCATAGATTGCAACAAGCTGGAGGTAACTCAGCTTACGGTCTCTGACTGGGCAGTAAAGAGCCGCCAACTGTCAGTCACTCGCTCGTCTCGACATGTCTGCTGTGTGGAGAAACTTCACGCTCAATTCACCGCAAAGCGAAACCGCCAAGTGTAATGTTTGCCAAGCCGATGTACCCAGAGGTGGACGCTCCGCGGCGACATACAACACTACGAACTTAATCAAACATCTGCGGAAGCACCACCCTAAAGAGCACGATGAGTTCTTAGCCTTAAGCCGTGGTAAAGCACCTAGCCGTCAGGAGTCACTTCAGCAGGCATTCGAAAGACAAGGTAAACTCTCACCAGATAACGTGAAAGCCAAAGAGATCACTGAGAAGGTACTTAACTTCATCGTACTCTGACCAACCACTGTCAGTAGTCGAAAATGAAGGCTTTCGCAACCTGATGGCTTACTTGCAGCCAAGATATAGTTTGCCATCGAGGAAATATCTGTCAGAGACTGCTCTACCTGAACTGTACAGCATAGTGGCTAAGAAGCTAGCCGACAAATTGAAAGGTGTCCGAAGTATGAGCTTCACAACAGATATCTGGACATCGGATGTCTGTCCGATGTCTCTCCTCAGCCTGACGGTGCACTGGGTTGGCAGCGACTACGGGCTCTGTTCTGCCGTGCTCCAGGTGAAAAAGTGCAGAGGCTCGCACAACCGCACCACGATCGCAGCAGCCCTTGATGTGCTAGACCACTGGATGATCCCACCACAAAAGGTGCACGTAATACTCCGGGATAACGCGAGCAATATGAGGGCGGCGATGCAAGATATGTCAGTGTCTAACCTCGGGTGTTTTGCTCATTCGCTACAGCTCGTAGTGAACGAGGGGGTCATTTCACAGCGCAGCGTTAGCGATGCCCTGGCCAGCAGCCGAAAGATAGTCGCTCACTTCAAGCATTCACAGCTGGCACAGTCTCGCCTGGAAGACCTATAGCGCGAAATGCAAGGCACAGCAGAGACAACAACCCCTTCTCGCCTGGTTCAGGATGTGCAAACTAGATGGAATAGTTCCTACTATATGATCAAGAGCCTCCTGAAAGAGAAACGACCCCTCTGTGCATATGCTGCCGACCACAACTTACCAGCAACACTGTCGGCCAACGACTGGGCTTTGATTGAAAAAACAGCGACTGTGCTGGATCCATTCGAGGAGTTAACGAGGAAAATCAGTTCGGCGACTTCCACTGCAGCCGATGTAATTCCAGCCGTCACAGTTTTACAACGCCTGCTCGGAGAGAACACCGGTGCTGACAGCGGCATCAAAACAATGAAAAGCACGCTCCTCCAAGCTGTCAACAGACGTTTCAGCGACATCGAAAGCGAGCCACTGTATGCTGTTGCCACGTTAGTGGACGCTCGATACAAGGACAGGTGAGGAATTTTTGTTGCAATTTAATCAAAATTAAATCCTGCTGAATCACATGTTAATCTATTCCTAACTTTAACATGAATATTTGTTTATGACATTGTTAAGTTAATGTAAGTAAACTAAAAGTAATTTCATAAGGTGTGTGTGTGTATCAGCTGTATAAATTGCACTCAATGTTTCTTTCTGTGTGTGTGTGTGTGTGTGTGTGTGTGTGTGTGTGTGTGTGTGTGTGTCAGATTCTTTACAAGTGTAGAAGCTGCCAGGAGGGGGAAGGATCTCCTGATTCAAGAGCTGGAGAAGATGGAGCAAGCACTCACTGATGAAGCCGAGACAACTGTGGCTGAGCCAGCTCGGAAGACTGCTCGCATGGAAGCTGGGCCAAGCACGGGTGTTCCTCCAGACACAACTAAAAGCAGCTTCAGCAGTCTGTATGACAAAATTTTGGAGGAGCATGATGAGCCTGCTGGAGGTACCCAGAGTGTGGTCACACAAATGCAGATGTTCTTAAAGGAGCCAACTATAGGTGAGGCAGACAGCCCTTTTCAGTCCTGGGCGAACCACCATGCTCGGTTTCCCCTGCTTGCTGCAGTTGCCACAAAATTCCTGAGTGCCCCTTCAACCAGTGTGGAAAGTGAAAGACTTTTCAGCACAGCATCCAATATTGTTGATGAAAAGAGAAATCGTCTGACAGCAGAGCGAGCAGAAATGCTCATCTTCCTAAAAAAGAACCTGCAAATGTTTAAGTGAAAGTGGTTGATCCTTGCCTCACAGATATGTTATGTGTTATGCCATCTCAGATAGTGTTGCTGCACTTCATTTGTTTTTGTGTAGATAATGTTTTTTCCCCATTATTGGTTGCTGAGGTGAAGAAATATCGAAGGCCAACTTGAAATCCTGCCTGGTTGATCCTGGCCTCACTTTTATTATATGCAATGCTATCTCAGTGTTACTGCACTTCATTTATTTTTTAAGCCAGGGGGTTCATGAGAGTGTGTAAGTGGGCGCACACACACACACACACACACACACACACACACACACACACAGTCATTGTCTTAATGGCTGGGTGTCCCACTGTCCCAGTAGTCTTCCTGTATAAAGCAGCTGCTCCATAACACTTTAGGGTCATTCCACGTCAATTCAACAGGAGCCAGCGCACTTAGGTCTCAAAAAAATCTGAAAAAAGGAAACATGCACATTGAGAGCAATTTGGTTTCTATGTGTTTCTTCTGCTGCCATCTGGTGGTCAAAAAAAGTAACAACAGGACTCTTGGTGCCTGACCTAGTGTCTCTTTTGGTGTGTGAACCTACTCTAACATTGAACACTCCTTAAATCATTGAAATTGCAAGGGATACCTGCACCCCTGCACAGGGACTCTTAGGTGATCATGTCAGGGCAAAATTTGCATTTGATTATTTATTAATGTTATAGAAAACATTGCTCTCAATGTGCATGTTGCCCATGTCATCAGGATGGAAATTAAAAATGAAAACGTCACATATAACAAGTCAAATTGGCATTTTTAAAAAGAACCATGGGTACATTTGGTAATTTTTCAGATTTCCTGTTGAATTCAAGTGGAATGACCCTTTAGGCATTTGTATCATAGTCACTCCTGTTGCTACATGTTATATCGCATTAATTGACTGCTAAACGCAAGTGCAATACACACATATGCTGCAAACACACACATGCACAGACGCACATACACACATGCACAGACACAGACACACACACACACACACACACACACGTCCACACACTTGGCACCAGACTCACGGACATCTCTCCAGTGTACTGAGACGACCTTAAGATACCCCCTGAGAGACAGACTGGCCTCACTGTTATGTTATGTGTTATGCTATCTCAGGTAGAGTTGCTGCACTTAATTTGTTTTTAAGTTCCTGATTTTACCCATTATTGGTTGCTGAGGTGAAGAAATATTGAAGGCCAACTTGAAATCCTGCCTGGTTGATCCTGGCCTCACTGTTATGTTATGTGTTATGCTATCTCAGTGTTAATGCACTTCATTTGTTTTTAAGATACTGTTTTTACCCATTATGGGTTGCTGAGGTGAAGAAATATTGAAGGCCAACTTGAAATCCTGCCTGGTTGATCCTGGCCGCACTGTTATGTAATGTGTTATGCTATCTCAGTGTTACTGCACTTCATTTGTTTTTTAAGATACTGTTTTTACCCATTGTGGGTTGCTGAGGTGAATAAATATTGAAGGCCAATTTGAAATCCTGCTTGTGTGTAGTTTGTTAACAGTAATGATGGTAATGTATGTCCTCCTAAATATAAGGGCTATTTTTTGAGGGTTTGTACGACTTCTACTGCCTTTATACTTTGGTCTATCATCAAGTGACTGGTTACGGTCATGTTCTTGCAAATTATAACAGAGGTATCGGAATAGTATCGGTATCGGCAGATACCCAAATTTAGATATCGGGATCGGATCGGAAGTGAAAAAATGTGTATCGGTGCATCCCTACTCCACTCCACAGCACACAAGGGTTCACTGCACACTGCACACAACAAAATTGCATTTATGCCTCAACCGTGCAAGGGGGCAGCCCCCAATGGTGGCATGGCCCAAAAGGGAGCAGTGCGACGGGACGGTACCATGTTCAGGGTACCTCAGTCATGGAGGAGGATGGGGGAGAGCTCTGGTTAATCACTCCCCCCACCGACCTGGCGAGTCAGGAGTTGATCCGTCAACCTTTGGGCTAGAAGTCTGACACCCTAACCCCACAAATGACCTAATCCCACATTGACCCATGAATCATGACCAGCTACCCTGTACATGAACAAGTCAGACAGGCGGACAACAGATGCGTCCGAACCCCACACCCACCCCAGGGACCGCAACCAACACCCTGCACCCAAAGTAACCAGAAGTCGCCCTGGATAAAAGGCTCAGCTAAGTGTAATGTAATGTAACCAACTACCTGAAGAGTTCCTCAGAAGGTAGTATACTACATATTTTAAACATTAGTGAATGGGCAGCATGAATTCTGGAAATAAACAACTAAATATCTCACACAGTGTCCCTTTAATATTCAAAGGCAAAATTTACAAACACTCATTCCCATTCATATATTAATATGGTAAATCAAATGTGCCTGCAGGCTGCACATATTCTGTTGTATATACAGTAAGTGTGAGATGATGCTGGTATGGGCTCCCTAGCAGTATCTGGCCCCCGGGCCTGAGTTTGACGTCTCTGGTGACCTATAGCTTCCTGTGAGGAACAGTGAATAACTGAAGCCTCTTCGGGGAACGTAGCCTGTAATGTTCACTAAAAGTACGTCTTCGCATGAAAACCACCTCAAAGTAGCCAATGGTAATACTCAATTTTGAATGTCGCCCGATAAGGGGAATTGTTTATAATTGAAGACATAACCAGCGTGCTCTGGCCAGACTTCACCTGACTCAGTCTCACCCAGTGGGCGTAAGTACTGTAAATATACAGTATGTAGTATGTCAGGCCAGATGACTGGGTTCCGTCTTGCCCAGTGGTGTAGTCTACTTTTTATTAGTGGGTATACTGTATATTTGAGCATTTTTGGAAGTGGGTATACTGTATATATTTGTGCTATTCAAATGAATGGATCAATCAATTTTAAGTGGGTATACTGAAATCCCTGAAATTTTGAAGTGGGTATACTCCGTATACCCGCGTTCTACGTAGACTACACCACTGGTATTGCCTCACGAACATCGACACGAAGCTGAGCGGAAATACACGCGGGTCTGAGGAGGGTCAGGCGAGGCCAGGCGAGTGACTGGCCTGCTAACGGAATGCTGTGCAGCCTCAAAGGAAGTACAGTATAGGCGAACACAGGGACGGACAACAAGAAAGGGCCCCCCTCCATGGGCCCCTGGGCCAGACAACAAGAAAGCCCCCCCCTCAATGGGTGCTGCTAGTTTGCAAAACAATTCAAGGTTTCAGGCCAGATGTAAGAATCGGAAAGTGTGAAAATTTGACTTTGAAAATTCAGTGTGATTTACGCAATTTGAGAGTGGAAATATAGATGATTGGGCTTCAGGGCCAGTGGTGTAGTCTACGTAGAACGCTTCTAAATTT
Source organism: Engraulis encrasicolus (assembly GCF_034702125.1). NCBI lineage: Eukaryota > Metazoa > Chordata > Actinopteri > Clupeiformes > Engraulidae > Engraulis > Engraulis encrasicolus. The sequence goes on along the minus strand of NC_085875.1, from coordinate 2,740,655 downwards.
CAGTCTTCAGTATACCCACTTAAAATTGATTGATCCATTGTTTTGAATGGCACAAATATATACAGTATACCCACTTCAAAAAATGGTCCAATATACAGTATACCCACCACAAAAAACTAGACTACACCACTGGTCAGGGCCCCCTCAACTCTTGGGCCCCTGTGACTGGACCCAGTAGGCCTGTGCAGGCATCAATCCCTGGGAGGCCGGGCGGGTCGGTCTGCTGGGTAGATCATTCCCTCTTTATCTCAACTCTACTACTTCCATACACCCACTCACCTGATAAGATATAGGAGTGTAATGGCATGGACTGGCAATAAGACATACAGGGCATATTCCCAACGGACTGGTGATTGTTTTGGTCTTCCTTCCCCTCACTGTAGTGTTATCAGTCCTCATGCCGTTACTGTTGACCTCTCAGAGTCAGATTGAAATATTCATTTTGGTTAAAAAAGTTGCTTGAAAAGAGAAAAACGTTTCTTCACCAAGGCACTCCAAAAAGTATAGTTAAAATGGTTTTATTATTATGACATGTCCATTAAGGACTTTTAAAATTGCCCACGCGTAGCGGCAGTTGAGCCTTCTTCAGGGCATAGTGATACTGGATCACCAATTAATTTTGGTTGTTGTTGTTTGGTTGTGGTCAAAATAGCCCGTAATAGATGACTAAAAATGTTATCATTGTGTCTTTCAATGCCTGGGGGACCGGTCTTGGTTGAAAATGCCCGGCTTGATTATTTGTCCCAGTGCAGCCCTGTACAGGAGTGTAACGCCATGAGGCTCAGTCACTCAGGTCAGGTCATTCCACTCGCTCTGCAATGGCGTCATGCTCCATGTCGTAAGCGCACAAGGCAAGCAATACTGTGTACTTTATGACACGGGTGGGGAACCATTTTCATTCGAGGGCCACTTCACATTTTCAAAAAACTCTTCCAAGGGCCGTACTATGAAGATAAACCAGGATTTCCCCCTGCATATTAGATTCTACTTTTCTTTTTTTTAGAAAAAAGTGTTTTTTGAGCTTTTTGTTGCCTTTATTTGACAGGATGGTTAAGGTAGTGACAGGAAGTGAGTGGGGAGAGAGAGACGGGGAAGGGTCGACAAAGGACCCGGGCCAGGAGTCGAACCCGGGTCAGCTGCATGGCAGACGAGTGCCCCACTTTTCATTGTACAAATTTATCGGTTCAGTAATTCACTATGAATCCAGCTTTGACATTAGGTGTTAGGTGACAAAGTGGGCCTCCATGGTAACATCAGCAGACTTGGAAGAGAGGTCCGAGAGGCTCACGGTATATCCCAGTCATGATGTACCGTACGGATATCCAGTTCGGTACAATATATATTTTGAAATTTCAAGTGGGAATTATTATTGTATTTAAGCATTTTTTTTATCACAGTTTAACTGTTAGCGTCACACCCCTGGTCACGGTGTATGGTATGGTTATCTGGTTCAGTACAGTATTAAAAAAATAAAATCACGTGGAAAAATCAAGTGGGAATTATTATTGTATTTAAGCATTTTTTTTATCACAATTTAACTGTTATGGTCACACCCCTAGTCACAGTGTATGGTATGGGTATCTGGTTCGGTACAGTATTTCAAGTGATAATTATTATTGAAAGCATTATTTATAACAGTTTAATCTAATGGTTATCATGACACCCCTGGTCCCAACACAGGCAGTAGCAGCAGCAGCAACAGAAGTGTAGAGTAGAGCAGAGTAACTTTATTAATCCTATTAAATATATGGACTCCGCCATATTACATGTTCGTTGAATTCAAAAAGGAAAAAGGCAAAACAGTCCGAATATGTCCACAACAACATCCAAAGATTTATTGTCTCCAAAAAGTATATTTACAGCAGTAGTAACCGATGCTATCTAGAACACTGGATACTACACAAAAAGCATAAGGTACACAAGCATTCAGAGCTCTGGAGATTTCCTGACCTAAATACCCCTGACCGATAACAAAAGTTAATGCAGTTTAGGAGAGGTTAGGTAAAAAGAAAACTGCCCTTCATTTCCCTGCATGTGTATTTTATTTGTTGTCTGTGGATGGGTGCGGTTGTGGGTGTGTGCCTATGTGCCAATCGGATGCTATGAGGGTGTGTTTTGTCAGTAGATGGGTGTGTTCGTGGGCGTGTGTCTATGTGCAGATAAGCCTAGTCTGGGATGTCGTGTGGTTCCAGGGCGGCCATTTTGACTCGTCGTTCTTGATGGGCCATCTTCATCCTGTGGTCTTCCTCTGTGCCATCTTCATCCTGTGATCTCCCTCTGTCCCCCTTTAACCTGTGAACGACTGGGCATAATCCCCCATCCCCAAACATCAACCATTTCTATAGGGGTTAGGGCCCGGGTGGGGCTGGGCCGTCCTGGGCCGTCCTGGAAACATTAGGATTAGCTGCTGAACCAAAGACAGTTGTTAATGTGCCGTCTACGCGGTCTCCCCAGACCCTAGTTGGAGTCACCCCTGACCGTTTTCTCTCTGGGGGTGATTGGTGGCACGTTGAGAGTCTATTGAAACAGACATTGGTAATCAGTATGTTGAGTTGGAGGTGAGGGGCTTACTGGTGCCGTCTTGCCCAGGACTGTCTTGGAGAACATTAACATGATTGCCTTTGAACGAGAACTTAATGGTTCTTGAGCCGTCGGCTCCTGCGTAACCATCTGTGGACAACCTTTATTTAGTTATTTAGCTGCAAAATGTTCTGGGCCTATTTGTTCGCCATATCCTGTTAATCAAATCATGTTCAGTCATCCTTGCAATTTTTCATCATCACAACACATATTAGTAAACATTCAATCTTTATTGTCAACACACATATTAGTAATCTTTATTATCAAACATTCTTATTAAATCAACTAACAAACCAAAAGTATCTCTAGTTATCTAAAAGCTAGTTTCTACTATTGTACAATATCTAACAACTCCCCCTGTTGGTGTCATTCATGACACCACTAAATTAAATATTGTACAGACTCTAAATCTATGCTATAAGCGGCGATATCTTCTTCCTGCACCAGTCGTGCTACTGTCCATTCCCTTTGTATGTTTCTCTTATGATCTAGCGATAGGCCTCGCTTTTCAATCGCTGCAACTCCAAGCTTTTCACCTGATACCTGGAACACATCAAAAATACAAAAATTAAAGTTGTCATAACACAGAGTAAAAAAAATATATACATACACCTCAATTGCTTTTCATCAAAAATACCACTGGGATAGAAATGGGATTTCCAACCTGACCATGTGACTGACAATTCCAACCTGTAAGTTCATCCCCGTCCATGGGGCTGTGTCCTTAGTTCACGTCACCTGTAAAATTTCTTTCAAACACCTGTTTTCTTGGAGGGATTATTGGAGGAATTGTGTTATTATTGACCAATGTAAATATTCGTTGTCATAAAATGCAAAAGTTGAAGCATCCCCCTGTTCCACTGAACGCTTTTTGGGACAGTGGCTGTGAGAGTGCAGCCTACTGCTGGAAGACCTTGTCTCCATGTCCTCTCCTGTGTCCTAATGGAACTAAAATATTAAGTAATTCAAATATTTACACAAGACAATAAGATACACACATTTCCAGTTCCCTATTGCCCCGGGCATTGTGATAAGGGATACCAAAAATATCAATACATTTGATTAGTGTAGAAACAAAGTTAGGTTTGAGTTAGTTGTAAGAGTTAGTTTTTGTTATGTGTTAGGACCATTCCACATGCATACAGACTTCCTTGAGTCCAATAACCTTCTCCTGTTCCCATGGCCATTTTGATGGCTTCCGATGAGGTCCTCCTGCACCCTGTGATGAGACATCTCAGAGCAGAACAGTTAGTTCATTGCAACATGGTTTACCAGACTCGACATATCATACTTGGTATGACTAATAGAGAATTTTTTTTTTTCTCAACCATGTTTTAGTCTTTGTTCTTAATTTTACTGTCGTTATCAGACCATGTCCTTCATTTCTTCTTTCAACCTCTTCTTTGCTTCTGCTAACTGTAATTTCAAGAGTTGTGTTTGTGCTGTCTCAGTACCTTGTTGCTCTTCCCTGCGTTTATCTGTGTATCGTTTTATGTGGTGTTTCAAGTGTCTTTCCCATTGTTCTGTGGTGCAGCCAGGGAGGTCTGGATTACTTTCTATTGCCTCCCTCACTGTTCTCGGGACCGCTGCTAAGACTGCCTGTCTAAACAGAGTGGTGTGTAATTGCCCCGAGCCAGGATGGCTCCCTGCGATGTCCGTCCAAGTTTCTTTACTCTTTGTCAAAAACTCGTGAATGTCTTGCCCTTCCTTAAAACTAAACACCAGAGTATGCATTGCCCCTGGAGGCACCGGATATCGCTTACGCATTGCAGAGCCTATTTCAGTAGCATATAGTGCCAATGACGTTGAATCAGGTAAATGCCTCGTTCTTGCACCTGATTCTACCTCGTCCATTTCCCATGTACTGGTTTGCTTACAAAGCATGGCACGCCAATCACCCACAGCTAATTTGTGTCCCATAGTCACTTTCGTCAGTTTAGACATCCATGGACCCCCACCTACCTCTGCCGGCCTCGGCATTTGGTCCAAAATTGTGTTCATGTCCGCAAAGCTAAAAGGCTTGTATTCTTCCCCACCCATCTGTCCTGCTTTTCTCAATAGTGGATACTGATGACCTACCGTCTTGCTTGGCCCTCGTGTCGCGGTTTCAAGACCATGTGTAGGTGTGGAATGAAGTGTTAATGTGCCTGACAATGTTGCCTGCATTGGTTGTCTCTGTGCTATCCAGTCTTGGCTGGGTGCTACCCCATCTTTCCTATTAAATTGTGCTGTTCGATTTTGCTCCCTGTGTTCCATTTCTCTTCCCCATGTTGTCTCAGACGCGAATGAATCTTCTGCTTCCATCTCGCTCCCTTCTATTTCATCTACTGTCTCAAAGCCAGACATGCTCGGCACCTTTACTCGTCTTAGCTCTTGGAAACTTCCATCAACCAAATCCTCACTTTCATTAACCAAACTTCTCAACCTCCTGTCTCTATCTGCTCTCCTATCCTCCTGTCCTGAAGGTACTTCTTCTGCCGTAACTGTACCACTGGTAATCTTGAACTGTGGCATTTGATTATTGTATGGGGGTGGTGGTGTTAAGCTTAATGGTGCGGCATGCAACATAGCTGTTCGTAGTTTTCTACTCTCAACCTTTCTCTGTGAAAGTTCCAGTGCTGCACATGTAACAGACATATTGTATAAATATTTCCGGCGCAATTCCAACACTTCTCTCTTTTTCTTCCAGTTTCCTCTAAACAACAATGACGGTTTCACTTGCTCGTGCTGTTCTAAGTTAACTTTTGCATTCTCTGCTGCCTTGTTCAAATAGGGCAGTAGTGGGCGTCTTTCATTATTACATGGTACCAGTTCTTGTGATTTCAACTCACGCCACAATCGCACATATGCTTTCTCCATGTCTTCTCTCTTTACCAGCCGTTCATTTCCAATCAAGTCATTGAGCACATCTTCCCATTGTTCTAAGACAGTATTCCAATTCATTTTATTCTTAGCTTGACCTTCTGACTCCATTTTTGACAAACGATTTCCAACTCCTTCAAACTCCTTATCAAAGCTACCATCCATTTCTTTCATTCATTCTTTTTTCTTCTTCTTTTTTTAGTTCCTGTATAATGCAATCAATCACGCTCACACATTCACACCATTGGCCAACAGTCACACGTACACGCTCATTCTCACTTCACATACACTCACTGTTCAAACCCCCTGTAGTTCTACAACCCAAATAAAACCAAAACCAAAACCAAAATGCAACTTAAAACCAGTCCAGCGTTACCTTTTACCCTTTAAATGCATGCAAGAAGCTCAGAGATTACTAGGTTCTACTCACTAAGCACACCACCGGCTTAGATTTGTCTTTTTATTAGCGTGAGACGACGTTCAACTCATCCAGGCCTGTAACCAAATTCCCAATGCAATTCCTATAGTTCCCAAAACAATTCCTATATTTCCCAATACAATTCCTATAGTCTGCGATCACCAGACTACAACTAAACCCCAGGTTTAGATTTGTCCTTTTTTTTATATGGGAGACATACAACCCATCACCAATCTATATCTCTATAGATACGGCCTACTAAGTCCCAGACTTAGATTCTTGGCCCTACTAAGCACGACACTGGCTTATATTTCTCTTTTGTTTAGCGTGAGACGAGATTCAACTCATCAAGGCCTGCATCCAAATCTTTATACTCAATACTTCCAACCTTTTACAGCCTATGATGAATTAAACTGTAGTTAAGCCCCAGGCTTACTTAAACGTGTCTTTTTCTTTTCATGAGAGACATCAACTCATCTCGGTCTATAAAAACAAACCAATGCACAATATAGCTTACTAGGTCTCTGGCTAAGATGTTATATTCTTATCGCTTGGACTCCTTAAAATAAACCAAAACAAACAAAACATAGGCCTACCAATGCTTGTGTCTCTTATGCAAGCTGTACAGGGACATGCGCTACAGAATAACACCAAACACAATTTAGTAATCCTCTCCAAATGCAGATCTTTAGAATAAAAGGTGTCTGCTTACCTTAGTTTGTGTGGCCACTGTTGGTGTTACTCCGTGCTGCAGTCCTCCAGGATACCAAAAAAGAAAATTTAATCCGTTTTTCCTTTTGAATCACAGTCGCCGGTCACCAATTATTAAATATATGGACTCCGCCATATTACATGTTCGTTGAATTCAAAAAGGAAAAAGGCAAAACAGTCCGAATATGTCCAAAACAAAATCCAAAGATTTATTGTCTACAAAAAGTATATTTACAGCAGTAGTAACCGATGCTATCTAGAACACTGGATACTACACAAAAAGCATAAGGTACACAAGCATTCAGAGCTCTGGAGATTTCCTGACCTAAATACCCCTGACCGATAACAAAAGTTAATGCAGTTTAGGAGAGGTTAGGTAAAAAGAAAACTGCCCTTCATTTCCCTGCATGTGTATTTTATTTGTTGTCTGTGGATGGGTGCGGTTGTGGGTGTGTGCCTATGTGCCAATCGGATGCTATGAGGGTGTGTTTTGTCAGTAGATGGGTGTGTTCGTGGGCGTGTGTCTATGTGCAGATAAGCCTAGTCTGGGATGTCGTGTGGTTCCAGGGCGGCCATTTTGACTCGTCGTTCTTGATGGGTCATCTTCATCCTGTGGTCTTCCTCTGTGTCATCTTCATCATGTGATCTCCCTCTGTCCCCCTTCAACCTGTGAACGACTGGGCATAATCCCCCATCCCCAAACATCAACCATTTCTATAGGGATTAGGGCCCCGGGTGGGGCTGGGCCGTCCTGGGCCGTCCTGGAAACATTAGGATTAGCTGCTGAACCAAAGACAGTTGTTAATGTGCCGTCTACGCGGTCTCCCCAGACCCTAGTTGGAGTCACCCCTGACCGTTTTCTCTCTGGGGGTGATTGGTGGCACGTTGAGAGTCTATTGAAACAGACATTGGTAATCAGTATGTTGAGTTGGAGGTGAGGGGCTTACTGGTGCCGTCTTGCCCAGGACTGTCTTGGAGAACATTAACATGATTGCCTTTGAACGAGAACTTAATGGTTCTTGAGCCGTCGGCTCCTGCGTAACCATCTGTGGACAACCTTTATTTAGTTATTTAGCTGCAAAATGTTCTGGGCCTATTTGTTCGCCATATCCTGTTAATCAAATCATGTTCAGTCATCCTTGCAATTTTTCATCATCACAACACATATTAGTAAACATTCAATCTTTATTGTCAACACACATATTAGCAATCTTTATTATCAAACATTCTTATTAAATCAACTAACAAACCAAAAGTATCTCTAGTTATCTAAAAGCTAGTTTCTACTATTGTACAATATCTAACAATCCCCAGGGGGAAATTCAGGTATCCAGTAGCTTATATAAATAAACAAACAAAGAAATGCCCACATGGACATTTCAAGACACAAATAATACAGGAATAGTCAGCGAGGCGGAAATAAAAATAAAAACAGTAAAGATAAAAAATGTGAAAATGTAAATATGTAAAAAATGTTTTTTAAAAAATGCAAAAAGGTAATTGTGCAAAAAGACATTCTGTGAGTTGGGATAGACCATGTGCAGAAAACATACTCTGTCAGTTAAGGTAGACAATCTTAACATGACCTGGAACAAGTGTAGCAGCAACAGCAGCAGAGTTCTTCACTCTACAGATTCCTCCCAGATTCCAGCCGGCCGGCCGCCTCGCACAGCTGATCTGCATGAGACAACAACTGCCTGTCTCCGCAAATTTCATTTGCACGGTTGCCATGGCAACCGATGAGCGGAGGAATTAGGACAAAAAAATAAATGGCAGGCCTAGGCCTACACAATGTGGATGGAGATAGATGCGAATAAATGGGAATGCAAAAAAAAAAACAGGAAAGAGGAAAATAGAAGTTGTGCAGGAATAAATACAAATGCCTAGCGATAGCGATTAGCAAAGCGAGGCAAAACAAGAAAAAGGTCGAAGGGTTCTTGTAGTTCAAGTTTGTTTTGTTTACCTGATGAGGGTAACATGGCAACACAAATAAATTCCTGCACTTCCACCACCCCTTAGATTTGCCAGAGGTCTGTCCAGACTGAAAGGGAAATCATGAGTTTTCTGTAACGAAGAGCATAAATAGCCTCTCAGAACACTTTCAGAACACGCAGAGAGTCTAAATCGAATTGAACTTCTCCAGCAGCCTAGAGTGCATTAGGTAGGCCTATATCTCTCTAAGAACAGCCAGCAGAGTGCTGAATTAACATTGCAAATGGTACTGTGCATGTGGATAATAATCTATACTTGGTTATTTTTCTACAACGTATTTGAATTTCACATCATAATTCATATCCTCCTCCATGACTGAGGTACCCTGAGCATGGTACCATGCCGCCGCACTGTTCCCTTGGGGCGCCATTGGGGGCTGCCCCCTTGCACGGGTGAGGCATAAAATGCAATTTCGTTGAGTGCAGTGTGCCGTGAACACTTGTGTGCTGTGGGGTGCTGTGTCACAACGACAATGGGAGTTGGAGTTTCCCACAAATTCCCAGGTGGGCTTTCACTTTCACTTTCACTTCTTTCCTCCATCTATCGTCGCTCAAGGCACTTATCTGATCCAACAGTAACCCTCCAGGCCCGTACCCCCACTCGAACCCCCCAACACTAGACCAACAAAGAAAATAACTGTCAGATAGCAGTAATTTGAAGCAATTCAAGTCCATTTATGTATAGAATGGGGAGTAACAGACAAACAATTAAGGACAGCAACAGACTCACAGCAAACTCATAATGAATAAAATGTCTAAATTGAAATATTTGAAGTGTGCTCGTGTATTTGGGGACATTGGCATAGGGATCCAAATGAAGTTCACTTTTGGGGGAAAAAGATCCCCCCCTACCACGGGCCTGCACTCGCCACCATAGTCCCATCATAACCTGCCAGGCATGACAGGGCCTTGTGTCCAGTGGCAGAACAATCACACACAGGGCCCCTGAGTAAAACACTGATAGGGCCCCCCATACATTCTTCAAAGGTCATAATAGGGCCCCCACCACCAATACAGCGGGGCCCTTGGGCCCAGGGGCAAATGCATTTTAACAACCATAGGCCTATATGATGGGAAAGAGTGTGTGCGAAATTTAACTATGAGTATTAAGTGCGTGCACTCAACACTCATAGTTAACTTTGATGAACTGATTTTATTGACATAGTGGACCACAACAAGAATAGCTGGCATCACCACAGTTAACAAATAAACAAAT